>NC_036860.1:56688276-56690587 GCF_002910315.2 Salvelinus sp. IW2-2015
GCACACACACAACACCAACCAACCACAACACACACACACACACACACACACACACACACACACACACACACACACACACACACACACAACACACACACACACACACACACACACACACACACACACACACACACACTTACGAACTGTTTTTCAATGGTTACAGTTAGTCCTTACAGCAACCGTACCAAGGCATGTACTGTGCCTATTTACATAATATTACGTCTGTACCAGGGTTGGAACCGAATTTTCGTTCTGAACAGAACTATTATTTTTTCCATCCCATTCCACTGAATAATGTTCTGAACCGGCTAAAAATAAACGGTTTATATAGTTCCTTTCTGTAACTTTTTCAACCTCTGAAATATAATATTTTTTTACATTTAGCTCGACACTAAATTACTTCACCACTCAGTGCACACACACACACACACACACACACACACACACACACACACACACACACACACATTGGCAAAGATTTTAATCTGGCAGGTGGACACTGCAATACGTTTCTGAGTGACACCCTGAGGGTTTTGCATAGGCACTTTGTTAATTTTTTTGTGGGACTGGAAAAAAATGCGGGGGGAAAAAACGGAACATAAAATAGAGTTATTAACCAGTTCCCATGCTTTTAAAAGAACGGTTCTGCTCCAAAACAATGTAGATCACTGTCCTGTTTTTGATTCTGTTCCTCAAA
Organism: Salvelinus sp. IW2-2015; assembly: GCF_002910315.2. NCBI lineage: Eukaryota > Metazoa > Chordata > Actinopteri > Salmoniformes > Salmonidae > Salvelinus > Salvelinus sp. IW2-2015. The sequence continues at coordinate 56,688,974 of NC_036860.1, forward strand.
CCAGTTCCCTGAACCAGTTCCAAAACCTGGTCTGTACTGACTTTACTGTACTGAAAATGTCTTGTCCAGATTTAAAGTTTTGTTTTTTATTTGGCTGATGAACTGACTGCCATTGACCAGAGCAATGAATTACTATGACTGCCTGGATCAATACTAGATCAATACCGTCTGCCAATAGCATCATGATAAAGAGAGAAAAAGAGGGAGGGAGAGAGAAGGGGAAGAGAGACAGATAATGGAGGGGGACATGACATGACCTAGGGGTTCTCATGGGCCCTCCATCCAGACAATAAACTGATCAATCTCTTCCCATACTGCCCCCGCCTCTCATCTGATTGGCTATCGGACAACAGGGGCCCATGGTGGCCATTGGTCCAACTGTACTTACTCTATTGAATAGTGGCTGTCTGATACTCAATAGAATTCATTGGGAATTGATTGAGTCTCTGTAGAAATGGTGAAGAATGTTCCTGTCAGGTGTCTACTCAGGATGAGAATTATTATTTTATATGTATTAATTTATTTAACTAAGCAAGTCAGTTAAGAACAAATTCTTATTTACAATGACGGCCAAACCCGGACGATGCTGGGCTAATTGTGCGCCGCCCTATGGGACTCCCAATCACGGACAGATGTGATGCAGCCTGAATTAGAACCAGGGACTGCAGTGACACCTCTTGCGCTGAGATGCAGTGCATTAGACTGCTGTGCCCCTTGGGAGCCCAATACTGGCACATACATTTCTCATAATCAAAACACAATAGTGGATTTGTGTATAAGCAGCTGAATAACAAACAACTGGTCAGAGAGGTACTGTTAACACTTGCAGGGTCGAGGTAGTAACGAACACAATATTTACCTCAGTGTAAGTGGATACACATATTACTGTTAATGGCTGGCTGGAGTGGGGATGTTGGTTTAGGACCTACAGGGAGACTGTGGTGCAGTAGTTCATGCTCTGGATGACCTAAGCTCACTCCTCCTCCTCCTCTTAATAGCATTACCATGGAGCACAAACAGTGACCATTTAAGTCTTGGTCCATCATTGCGCTGGTTTGCAGTAAGTGGAATCATATAGTGCTTATGACATCTGTATTGTCATCATTCATGACCACTTCATGACCACATCATTCATGACCACGTTTATTATTACTCATATGAGACTTGTAACATAGTGTAATATAGGCTTGATGACCGCTGCCTCTCTGAAGGTTGTTGTAGTCACTAGTCGAGGTGCTCTGAGCCCTATACCGGCTCTCTCTGGTGTAGCAGGCTGCATGGCTGAAAGGCTAAGAGGGGAGAAGGTACGGTCCACTGGCAACACGAGGGCCCAGTTGTTCTACTAAAGTATATGAGCAGAACTTTGTTTTGCTCCGTGGTTATTGTAGTTTGGATGAAACACTTGTAAGGGTGTAGCTGGTCTCTGCTGGATAACCCACAGCAACACTGGATAACCCACAGCAACACTGGATAACCCACAGCAACACTGGCTGAGTCCTGTTAAAAGACCTCTCTCTCTCTCACTCACTCACTCACTCACTCACTCACTCACTCACTCACTCACTCACTCACTCACTCACTCACTCACTCACTCACTCACTCACTCACTCACTC
>NC_036860.1:56690612-56692980 GCF_002910315.2 Salvelinus sp. IW2-2015
GACCAGCTTCATCGACCACACATTTCGCATGGACACCCCACGTTCTATTGATTACCTCATACTGAGACTCGTGGTAACATCTAGCATGTAATATAGGCTTGAATTGAACCCGACTCGGCCTCCTCCTGAAGGTGTTGTAGTCACTAGTCGATGGGTTGCTCTGTAGCCCATTACATTACCGTCCTTCTCTGGTTGTAGCAGGCTGCCATGGGTGAAAGGCTTAAGTAGGCTGACAGAAGGTACGGTCCACTGGACAACACGAGGGCCCAGTTGTTCTACTACAGTTATCATGAGCAGATATTTGTTTTGCTCCGTGGTTATGTGTTAGTTTTGATTTGACAACACTTGTCAAAGGTTGTAGCTCGGTCTCTGTGTGGGATAACCCACGAGGCAACAACTGGATACCACCCGCACACTGGAGAAACCCACACGCAACACTGGGCGATGAAGTCCATGAATAAAAACCTCAATCTCCTTTTCTACACCTCACCTCACTCACTCACTCACTCACTCACTCACTCACTCCACATCACTCACTACAACTCACATCACTCAACCAATACAACTCACGCACTCACTACCACTCACATCACTCACTCCAATAACTCAAATACCCTCCACTCCACTCACTGCAACTCACTCACTTCCAACTCGACTCTCGTCTCTCGCTCGTCTCTCTCTCGCTCTTTCTCTCTCTCTTCTCTCTCTCTCTAATCTCTCTCTCTCTCTCTCTTCTCTCTCTCTCTCTCTCTCTCTCTTCTCTCTCTCTCTGCGTTTCTCTCTCTCTCGTCTCCTCTCTCCTCTCTATCTCTCTCGCTCTATCTCTCTCTCTCTCTCTCACCCACTCACTCACTCACTCACTCACTCACTCACTCACTCACTCACTCACTCACTCACTCACTCACTCACTCACTCACTCACTCACTCACTCTCTCTCACAGGTAGGATGGTTGGGACTGGGAGAGAGTACTAAAACGTTAAAGCTGCTATATGTTTTATTTTATTAACCTTTACTTTAACAGGGTGTCATATTGAGACCAAGTCTCTTTTTTAAATGAGCCCTGCACATTACAAACACACACATCAATAAAAAACACAATGAAATACTCATTTGCAAAACATGATCATCAAAAACGAACGCAATCTTCACTTAGATCGTTCATGTTTTATATTCCCTATTGTAAATATAAAATGGCAACTTAATACGGTGGTCTCCAACAACATATTCACACCGTATGAATATTCATAGAACATTATGATTGTTTTGGGTTGTATTCATTCATGTATAGGATATACTGCTCATATTGATAGTGAGGTATAAGTATTCATTTGGGGACTCTATAACATCGTAAACAAAGGTATAGCTGCAACGTTTCCATTGAGCTGCTCTGCCAAAACGAGTGTGAGATATATGGCCTTGGATATTGAAACGACATGCCACACACTCGTTACAGAACTGCTCTTGAGACCGCCACACACACACGCACGCACGCACACACACACGCACACACACACAGAGCACAAGGTATTTATTGTGAGAGTTGTCCAGTCTTGCTGTGTGTACTAAGTGTAGCCCTAGCAGGGCAGAGCTGTTCCAGTCTCAGGCAGGAACATTGAGGTGAGGCCAGAAAAAGAACAGCAGGGTAGCTTTCACCAGACACTGTCACCGTTTCTGATGCTACGTTGCTATGGCGACAGTGCTAAGGCGTTTAGATTTTTCAAGCCTGTCTGGAAAGAGTGAGTTGAAGAGTGGAGAAAGTGTCACGTTCGGTAGCATTGATTTACTCTAACTTTAATTTACCTTAGTTATGTGTGCACTTAAGTTTTACTGCAAGGTTGGCGCAGCCATTTGAATGACAGTGTCCATATAATTTTGTTTGGTCTGTCCTGGGTCTATGTCTGGTCAGTCCTGGGTCTATGTCTGGTCAGTCCTGGGTCTATGTCTGGTCAGTCCTGGGTCTATGTCTGGTCAGTCTTGGGTCTATGTCTGGTCAGTCCTGGGTCTATGTCTGGTCAGTCCTGGGTCTATGTCTGGTCAGTTCTGGGTCTATGTCTGGTCTGTCCTGGGTTTATGTCTGCTCTGTCCTGGGTCTAGAGTACCAGTCAAAAGTTTGGACACACCTACTCATTCAAGGGTTTTTCTTTATTATTACTATTTTCTACATTGTAGAGTTATAGTGAAGACATCAAAACTATGAAATAACACATATGGAATCATGTAGTAACCAAAAAGTGTTAAACAAATATATATTTTATATTTGAGACTCTTCAATGTAGCCACCCTTTGCCTTGATGACAGCTTTGCACACTCTTGGCATTCTCTCAACCAGCTTCATGAGGTAGTCACCTGGAATGCATTTAAATTAAC
>NC_036860.1:56693005-56711861 GCF_002910315.2 Salvelinus sp. IW2-2015
GAGTCTTCAGGAACAGTGAGGTAACAGTGACACCAGAGATCCTCTGTGTGTAACCGGGAGCTGTACTCCACCCTCCTCCTTCCTGCTGTCTGACCTGTCTCTTACAGGTTCCTCAGTAGCACTATGGTATCCAACACATTGCTACAGGGACACAGAGAGGGGACAGACCAGGTTATGCGCCAGGACAGACCAGGCTTAGAGCCAGGACAGACCAGACATAGACCCATGATAGACCAGACAAACAGTAGCAGTCAAATGTTTGGAACCAACACCTACTCATTCAAGGGTTTTTCTTTGTTTTTACTCCTTTCTACATTGTAGAATAATAGGGAATACCTCAAAACTATGAAATAACATATAGGAATCATGTAGTACCAAAAGTACTAAACAAAATCAAAAATATTTAAGATTTCTCAAAGTAGCCACCCTTGGCCTTGATGACAGCTTACTCTTGCATTCTCTCAAACCAGCTTCACCTGAATGCTCCAACAGTCTTGAAGGAGTTCCCAGCATATGCTGAGCACTTCTTGGATGCTTTTCCTTCACTCTGCGGTTCAACTCAGTCCCAAACCATCTCAATTGGGTTGAGATCAGGTGATTGTGGAGGCCAGGTCATATGATGCAGCACTCCATCACTCTCCTTCTTGGTAAATAGCCTTTACAACAGCCTGGAGGTGTGTGGATCATTGTCCCGTTGAAAAAACAAATTATAGTCCCACTAAGCGCAAACCAATGGGATGGCGTTACGCTGCAGAATGCTGTGGTAGCCATGCTGGTTAAATGTGAATTGATTTCAAAATAAATCACTGACAGTGTCCACCAGCAAAGCACCCCCACACCTCCTCCTCTCATGCTTCACGGTGGTGAACCACACATGCGGAGATCATCCGTTCACCTACTCCGTGTCTCACAAAGGCAGCTTTAAAAAAAAAATTATATATAAAAATCAACTTCATCAGACCAAAGGACAGATTCCACCAGTCTAATGTCCATCTGCCGTGCTTCTTGGCCTAAGCAAGTCTCTTCTTCTTATTGGTGTCCTTAGTATGGGTTTGCAGCAATTCGACCATGTAGGCCTGATTCACGCAGTCTCCTCTGAACAGTTGATGTTGAGATGTGTCTGTTACTTGAACTCTGTGAAGCATTTATTTGGGCTGTAATTCTGAGTCTGGTAACTCTAATGAACGTATCCTTTGCAAGCAGAGGTAAACTCTGGGTCTTCTTTTCCTGGTGGTGGTCTCATGAAAGCCAGTTTCATCATAGCGCTTGATGGGTTTTGCGACTGCACTTGAAGAAACTTTCAAAGTTTCTTGAAATTGCCGTATTGACTGACCTTCATGTCCTAAGTAATGATGGTACTTCGTTTAGCTTTGCTTATTTGAGCTGTTCTTTCCATAATATGACTTGGTTTACCAAATCAGGGCTATCTTCTGTATACCCCCTACCTTGTCACAACACAACTGATTGACTCAAATGCATTTGGAACAAAATAAATTCCCCTAATTAACTTTTAACAAGGCACACCTGTTAATTTAAATGCATTCCAGGTGACGACCTCATGAAGCTGTTGAGAGAATGCAAAGTTGTGCAAAGCTGTCATCAAGCAAAGGGTGGCTACATTGAAGAGTCTCCAAATATAAAATATAGTATTGTTTAACACTTTTTGGTTACTACATGATCCCATATGTGTTATTTCATATTTGATGTCTTCAACTTAACTCTCAATGTAAACATAGTAATAATAAAGAAAACCTTGAATGATAGGTGTGTCCAAACTTTTGACTGGTACTCTAGACCCAGGACAGAGCAGACATAAACCCAGGACAGACCAGACATAGACCAAACTGACCACATAGACCCAGGACTGACCAGACATAGACCCAGGACTGACCAGCAAACCAAGACTCCAAAGACCCAGGACTGACCAGACTCAGACCAGACGACCAGGACATAGACCAGACTGACCAGGACATAGACCAGGACAGAACCAGACATATAGACCCAGGACAGACAGACATAGACCCAGGACAGACCAGACATAGACCAGGACAGACCATACATTCAGACCCAGACTGACCAGACATAGACCCAGGACAGACCAGACATAGACCCAGGACAGACCCAGACATGACCCAGGCTACCAGACATAGACCAGACTGACAACGACCCGGACAGACAACATAGACCAGACTGACCAGACATAGACCCAGGACAGAGCCAGACATAGACCCAGGACAGACCAGACCATAGACCCAGGACAGACAGACATAGATCAGACAGACCAGACATAGACCCAGACGACAGACATAGACCAGGACTGACCAAGACATAGACAACCAGGATGAGACCAGGACATTAGATCCCAGGGACTGACCAATCAAATAGACCCAGGACTGACCAGACATAACCCAGGACAGACCAGACATAAACCCAGACGACCAGCTGACCAGGACAGACCCACGACATAGACCAGGAACATAGACAGACAGACCAGACATAGACCCAGGACGACAAATAGACCCAGCGACTGACCAGACATAGACCCAAGGCTGACCAGGACATAGACCCAGGACTGACCAGACATGACCCCAGACCAGAAGACAAAATTATATGGACCTTCATTCAAATGGCTGCGCCAACCTTGCAGTAAAAACTTAATGCACACATAACTAAGGTAAATTAAAGTTAGAGTAAATCAATGCTACAGAAAGTGACACTTTCTCCACTCTTCAACTCACTCTTTCCAGACAGGCTTGAAAAATCTAACGCCTAGCACTGTCGCCAGAGCAACGTAGCATCAGAAACGCGTGACAGTGTCTGGTGAAAGCTACCTCGTTCTTTTTCTGGCCTCACCTCAATGTTCCTGCCTGAGACTGAAACGCTCTGCCCTGCTAGGGCTACACTTAGTACACCACAGCAAACTGGACAACTCGCACAATAAATACCTTGTGTCGCTGTGTGTTGTGCGTGTGTGTGTGCGTGCGTGCGTGTGTGTGTGCGGTCTCAAGAGCAGCTTCTGTAACGAGTGTGTGGCATGTCGTTTCCAAATCCAAGGCCATATATCTCACACTCGTTTGGCAGAGCAGCTCAAATGGAACACGTTGCGCTAACCTTTCGTTACGATGTTATAGCAGTCCCCAAATGAATTACTTATACCTCACTATCAATATGAGCAGTATATCCTATACATGAATAATACAACCCAAAACAATCATATGTTCATGAATTCTACCGTGTGAATATTTGTTGGAGGACCACCGATATTAAGTGCCATTTTATTACAATAGGAAGAGAAACTGAACGAATCTAAGTGAAGATTGCCGTTCGTTTTTGGATGATCAATGTTATGCAAAATGTATTTCATTGTGTTTTTTATTGATGTGCTGTGTTTGGTAATGTGCAGGCTCATTTAAAAAAAGAGACTTGGTCTCAATATGACACCCTTTAAAGTAAAGGTTAATAAAATAAAACATATGAGCAGTTTAAACGTCTTTAGTACTCCTCCCAGTCCCAACAATCCTGACCTTGGAGAGAAGTGAGTGAGGGAGTGAGCTGAAGTGAGTATGAAGTGAGTGAGTGATGTGAGGAGTGAGTAGTGAGTGACTGGTGAGTGAGTGATGAGTGAGTGTGAGTGAGTGAGTGAGTGAGAGAGAGAGAGAGGAAGATGCGAGAGAGTAGAGAGAGAGAGAGAGAGCAGAGAGAGAACGAGAGAAGAGAGAGAGAGAGAGAGAGAGAGAAGAGAGAGAGAAGAGAGAGAGAGGATAGAGAGAGAGAGAGAGAGAGAGAGACGAGAGAGAGAGAGAAGAGAGAGAGAGAGGTGATGAGTGAGTGGAGTGAGTGAGTGAGTGAGTGAGTGAGTGAGTTGAGTGAGTGAGTGAGTGAGTGAGTGATGAGGAGGTGAGTGAGTTGCATGAGTGAGTTGAGTGATGAGTGAGTGAGTGAGTGAGTGAGTGAGTGAGAGAAGAGAGAGTCTTTTAACAGACTCAGCCAGTGTTGCTGGTGGGTGATCCAGTGTTGCTGTGGGTTATCAGTGTATGCTGTGGCTTATCCAGCAGAGACCAGCTTACACCCTTACAAGTGTTTCATCCAAACTACAATAACCACGAGCAAAACACAAGTTCTGCTCATCATACTTTAGGAGAACAACTGGGCCTCGTGTTGCCAGTGACCCGTACCTTCTCCCTCTTAGCTTTCAGCCAATGCAGCCGCTACACCAGAGAGAGCGGTATAGGGCTCAGAGCACCTCGACTAGTGACTACAACAACCTGCAGAGAGCAGCGCATCAAGCCTATATCCTATGTTACAAGTCTCATAATGAGTAATAATAAACTGGTCATGAATTACTGTGGGTCATGAAGTGGTCATGAATGATGACAATACAGATCATAAGCACTATATGATTCCACTTACGCAAAACCAACGCAATGCATGGACCAGACTTAAAGGGTCACTGTTTGTGCTCCATGGTTTAATGCTGATTAAGAGAGGAGGGGAGTGAGCTAGGTCATCCAGAAGCATGAACTACGCACCACAGTCTCCCCTGGATAGGTCCTAAACCACATCCCCCACTCCAGCCAGCCATTAACAATTAATATGTGTATCCACGTACACTGAGAAATATCTGTGTTCGTTACTTACCTCGACCCTGCAGTGTTAACAGTACCTCTCTGACCAGTTGTTTGTTATTCAGCTGTTATACACAAACTCCACTATATGTTTTGATATGAGAATGTAGTGCATAGGGCTCCCAAGGCACAGCAGTCGAATGCACTGCAATCTCAGCGCAAGAGGCACTGCCAGTCCCCTGGTTCTAATGCAAGCGCATCACATCTGTCCGTGATTGAGTCCCATAGGCGCGCACAATTAGCCAGGCATCGTCCGGGTTTGGCCGTCATGTAAATAAATTTGTGCTTAACCTGACTTTATTAGTAAATAAATTCAATACATATTAAATAATTAATTCTCATCCTAGTAAGAACCTGACAGGAACATCTTCACCATTTCTCGATACTCAATCAAATTCCCAGATGATCTATTAGTTATCAGACAGCCACTATTCAATAGAGTAAGTACAGCTTGGACCAATGCCACCATGGCCCCTGTTGTCCGATAGCCAATATATGAGAGCGGGGGCAGTATGGTAAGAGGATGATCAGTTTATTGCTGGATGGAGGGCCCATGCAAACCCCTAGGTCATGTGCATGTCCCCCCCATTATCGGTCTCTCTAAACCCCTTTCTCTTCCTCCCTCGTTTTCTCTCTTTATCATGATGCGATTTGGCAGACCCGTATTGATGCTAGGATTGATCCAGGCAGTCATAGTAATTCATTTGCTCTGCAAGCGAGTCAGTTTTTCAGCAGCCAAATGAAAGCAACCAAACTTTTAAGCTTGACAAGACAGTTCAGTACAGCATATCCAGTCTACAGACCAAGGGTGGACGGTGTCAGAGAACGGGTGTTTGAGGACCCAGAATCAAAACAGGACCCCCGGTATGCTGACATGTGGTTGGAGCCGAGAACCCGGCGGAAAACCTGGGAACTGGTGGAATAACCCGCGAGTTGGTAGTGGGCCCGTGGTTTCCCCCGCGCAGGGTGGGCAGGCCACCAAAAAGGAACAAAAGGGCGAGGCAAACAGAAGGGGGTACGGAACGCGAAGTGAGGGAGGAGAGAATCGGGTGGGTGGGGGGATGCTACATGTTGCTGTTGTCGCGGGGACTCGGTGGGTGAACTAGTAGGAGAATCGCGGGGGGTCGGGCGGGGAAAAAACGGAACATAAGGGGGTGGGAATAGAGTTATTAGACCAGTTCCCATGCCTCTTTAAAAGAACGGGTTTTGTTCTGCTGTGGGGCGGCGAAGAAGCAAGTGTGAGAGTCGGGAGCTGTCCTGTTTTTGATTTTCTGCTTCCTCAAACCAGTCCAGCTGAACCCCAAGCTTCCAAAACCTGGTCTTGCTACTGACTTTACTGTACTGAAAATGTCTTGTCCAGATTTAAAGTTTTGTTTTTTATTTGGCCTGATGAAACTGACTTGCCATTGACCAGAGCAATGAATGAATTACTATGACTGCCGTGGGGAGTGGCGGAATACTAGATCAAATACCGTATCTGCCAATAGCGATCGATGATAAAGAGAGAAAAAGAGGGGAGGTTGAGAGAGAAGGGGCAAGAGGAGGGACAGATAATGGAGGGCGGACATGACATGACCTAGGGGTTTCTCATTGGGGCCCCTCCATCCAGACAATAAACTGATCAATCTCTTTCCCATACTTGCCCCCGCCCCTCTCATCTGATTGGCTATCGGACAACAGGGGCCCATGGTGAGCCAGGGGGCTTGTCAAACTTACTTACCTGGGCTATTGAGGTATGAGGGTTGGCTTGTTGCTGGGGATACTCGAATAGAATTCATTGGGAATTGATTGAGTCTCTGCTACGAATGCGTGAAGTAGAGGTGGGGTCGGCTGAACGGGCCGGTCAGCCCCGACCGGTCGAAGTTGCTACTTTCAGGCCTACCTGAAGCCCAGTGATATTAATCTCCTTATATATTAGGATGTGCCTAAGATTAAATTGATTGATTTGAGACAGAGCAACAGTGTCGGAGTTAAAATGGAACAGAATAAAATGTAGGCTTCCAGGGATATTACTCAATGAACGGCGCAAAGACGCATGCGAAGGAGTACCAATAGTCGGCCCCAACGGAGTGCTTCCGACGGGAGCTAGAATGGGAGCGATCCCCCACACCCCCGTAGGTGGGTGGGAACTCCAAGCAGGGCCACGCTGCACACCACACCCCGGGAGGAGCGAGCGCGGGGGCCAACAGACGCCAACCGCCCAGGATCAGGGACCAAACAGAGATCCAGGTGCTCCGAATAGGCAGCGCTCTGAGACTCTTAAGGAAAACCGAGAAGAGGATCTATGCGATTGGATCGCGAGCCTCTTGCCCCCTTTGAGAATGCAGATGCAGAATTGTGAGACTATGTCTATGGCATAGACCCACATTGAGAGACTCCCAAGCGGCGGTCACTAACATGCCGCGAACCACCGCCGTGACTACACTCCTCTCCCACCCGCTTCGCCTCAGCTCAATCGCACCACCACCACCCACACCTAGCATGGTTTGATGAGGTCATGAAGAAGTACGCAGGCACCGCCTGCCAATACACAGAGACAACTGGGTTCAAGACAGGAGGGAAAAAACCGAAGAAGGGGGTCCAGCTTGTTACACACGTCCCTGCCATGTGGGGCTCCCGAAAGCCACGGATCGGGGCACGGAGGAGTGAAGGGGAGGGGGGGGAGGGCTAGCGACCGAAAGCGGGAGTACACAAAAATATAATAGATAAAACCTGAAAGGTCAGAAGTGTAAGTGAGAAATACAGATCGACTAAGGAAAAGGAATGATAAGCTGTTACTGTGGCTGGGGGGACGCGTCGGAGAGTAACGGGTGTAAAGCAGGGAAGAGATGTGGTTATTAAAAGGGAACAAACTAGCCAGGGTGGGGGGACGAGAGACTGTTGGGCGTGGCGGGAGTAAGCTGTACATGCTCTGGGTATATGAAGACCATGAATGCGTGCAGCGTGCGCGCGCGTGCGCGGTGCGCCTCTTGGAAGAAATAGCGGACTATCACCAGGACACACTTGTGAGCGTACACGAGAGCGAGCGGGAGACGATACATATATATGAGTGTCGTGTAGCGAATCTCACAGAGTGCGAGTCGTGACAGAAGTCTGGGGTTTGCAGTAAGTGCGAGGGAGTGTGGCATAGTGATGGCTTGGGGGGGGTAGTGGTGTACATCTTGTATTGTCATCATTCATGCACCACTGCATGACCACTAGTGCTAGGTCGGGGATGTGGACCAGAGGTGTGGTATTGTAGGTGTGACGTTCGATATGGGATGAGCGTGGGGTTGGTAACCATAGTGCTAATATAGGGGGGGCTTGATGACCGCTTGCCTCTCTGAAGGTTGTTGTCAGTCACTAGTCGGACGGTGCTTTGAGCCCTATACCGGCTCGTGCTGCTGGTGTGGTGTGGTTAGCGTAGGTGGCTGGCAGTGGTGGGGCTGGAGGGGAGATGGAGCTGTCAAGAATGAGTGCCCGGAAGCAGAAGAGTGAAGTCGAGCACCAAACAAGCCCCGCCGCCAAGGAAGTGTGCTTAGCGGGATCGAACTCCAGGCACCACTGCCCCACCAGCCCGAGCCAGCGCACCCACCCGGCGGGTCCCACGAGTGTGGTGCCTTGGCCTCCGGGGAGGAACTGCACTGAAGCCACACCGTCGTGGAGGGGGAGAGCCGGGGGGCCAGAAAGAAGGACGTGAGCTAGCGTAAAGTGAGTCTAATGGGAGCGAGGAAACTTTGCGGGTGATGTTGGCGGGCTGCGGGGGTGGGAATGTATAATGTAAAATTTGGATTGAGAGACAACAGTCCCAGTGTAGAGGCCAAGGAAGGATGAATAGCTGGGGGGTTAGCGTAAGCTTGACGTGAGACTCGCACCAAGCAACATGGGGCTGGATAACGCCACAGCACCACATCTATGGAAAGGAAATAAAGCCCATAGAGAGATAGCTAGAGTTCCTAAGGTGTATAAAGCATAGCGCGTCCTCGTCGTGTCTTCACTCGAGCGTCACTCCTCACTCACATCACTACGAGGCGTGCAACATACACATACAACCCTCACTCCCGAGCTCAGAACTAAACAGCTGGACAACAGAACGCAGCTCACTCGAAGAAACTCAAGCTGGTACGAGCGTCAACATCACCCTCAACCATCGACTGGCAACGTCGTCGACCGGAATCGATCTCACTCCAAAACTGCAAGCTGACTGAGCAATCCACCTCACGCTCGTACTCGTAAGGTTACATCTGGCTCATCTACTCGTCTCTTCGGCTCTGTCGTCTTGCTACTCTCTCGTCTGCTCTACTAGTGCTGCTCTGCTCTCTCGCTGCGTTCCCTGCGTCGTTCTCTCTCTTCTCTGGCGTCTCTCTCTTCTCTCAGTACTCTGCGGGACCCCGCGAGAGAACTGTGTCCTGCTCGGCTCTTCTCGATGGGCTCGCCTCTCTCGTATCTGCTCGAACAGGCGGGGGTCGCGTCCTCATAACTCTACCTTCTCTCTCGTCACTCCACTCACTCACTCACCCACTGCAACTCCCACTCCACCGCGTACAGCTCCCACTCACTCACTCATCATCAGCACTGCACTCACGACCTACAATCCGAGCGTCACTCGCACCGCCCTATCTCAGCTCACTCAGCTCATCTCAGGCTCATACTAGCACACTCTACATCTCACCAGGGGGTAGATTCGGTTGCCGGACTGGCGGGGGGGAAGACGCGAGTAGGCTAAAACGTTAAAGAGAACAGGTAAAGCACTATATTGTTTATGTTGGCCGGAAGGGGAGAGGCCAAGGCGGGAAGGGCCAGGAAGGAAGTTGGAGACCTGAAGTTGGAGCTTTAACAGGATGTCAACATCCATATAGAGAGCAGAGTTCTGTATTTTTAAAGGTAGGGGCCGGGACGGTAACCCAGGCCGATTTAGTCAAAACCACACGCGACATCACTAAAAATAAACACGAGAGTTGGCGAAAGTGACCGAAGCTTAATGCACTGCCCTTGCGGAAAACATGAGGATCATCAAGGAGACGAACGCCAACATCTCCTCAAGCGTGGTACGAGTGGTTCATGGCTTTATATACCTTCCCCAATATGTGAGGCTCAAGCATAGGTAACAGAATGGCAGACTCTAGATGAAGACGGGTCGGTCTCCAATCAACATTAAATGTCACGACCACGTGATGAAAGATCTTCGTTCGAAGAACGGACATGGAGTAAGAATTGTCCTATCCCAATGGAGTGTGTAGTGCATCAATGAAGAGACAATATCTACGTGGTACTACCTCACGCTAGTCGAGTAGGTACGCGCATAGCATGACGCGGTGTAAGCTATCTCATTTGAGAGACGGCGCAGGACATCACTGACTCACAGCTCGGCTAAACAACACAACAGACGCGGGGCGGATATAGCTAAGGCACGGTCGTTCATTCCGAGCTGGCGAACTGCCAGCGACCAACGAACGTCGTGTCGTGAGCCGATCCATCTTACCATCAGGCCTTGCGATATTGAAACGACATGCCCACCACACTCGCTTACAGAACTGCCTCTTGAGACCGCCACACACACACGCACGCACGCACACCACACACGCCACACACACACAGAGCACAGGTATTTATTGTGAGAGTTGTTCCAGTCTTGCTATGTGTGATACTTAAGTGTAGCCCTAGCAGGGCAGAGCTGTTCCAGTCTCAGGCGAGGAAGGAGAAACATTTGAGGTGAGGCCAGAAAAAGAACAGCAGGGTAGCTTTCACCAAGACACTGTCACCGTTTTCTGATGCTAGTTGCCTATGGCCGACAGTGGGCTTAAGGCCGTTTAGATTTTTCAAGCCTGTCTGGAAAGAGTGAGCTTGAAGAGTGGATAGAAAAGTGATCACGTTCCGGTAGCAGTTGATTGACTCTAACTTTCTAATTTACCTTAGTTATGTGTGCCACTTAAGTTTTACTTGCAAGGTTGCGCAGCCATTTGAATTACAGTGTCCATATAATTTTGTTTGGTCTTGTCCTGGGTCTATGTCTGCGGTCAGTCCTGGGTCTATGTCGAGGTCAGTCTGGGTCTATGTCTGGTTCAGTCCTGCGGTCTATGTCTGGTCAGTCCTGGGTCTAGTCTGGTCTCTTGTCCTGGCATCTTATGTCTTGGTCGGTCCTGGGGTCTATGTCTGGGTCTGCTTCCTGGGTCTATGTCTTGGGTCTGTTCCTGGGTCTATGTCTGGCTCAGTCCGGGTCCTATGTCTGGTCAGGTCCTGGGTCTATGTCTGCGTCAGTCCTGAGGTCCTATGTCTGTGGTCAGTCTCTGGTCTATGTGCTAGCGTCAGTCCTGCGCGTCTCATGTCTGGTCTGTCCTGGATCTATTGTCTCGGTCTGTCCTGGGTCTATGTCTGCGTCTGTCCTGCCGGTCTATGTCTGGTCTGTCCCTGAGTCTTATGTCTGGTCAGTCCTGGGTACCTATGTGCTGGGTACTGTCGGCGGCGGTCTATGTGCGGTCAGTCCTGGGTCTCATGTCTTGCGTCAAGTCCTGCGTCTATGTCTGGATCTGTCCTGGGTCTATGTCTCGGTCTGTCCTGGGTTCTATGTCTGGTCAGCTCCATGGGTCTAATGTCCTGTCTGTCCTGGATCTATGTCTGGTCTGTCCGGGCGTCTATGTACTGTCTGTCCTGGCGATCTGAGTCTCTGGTCTGTCCTGGGTCTATGTCTGGTCAGTCCTGGGTCTATGTCTGGTCAGTCCTGGGTCTATGTCTGGTCAGTCCTGGGTCTATGTCTGGTCAGTCTTGGGTCTATGTCTGGTCAGTCCTGGGTCTATGTCTGGTCAGTCCTGGGTCTATGTCTGGTCAGTTCTGGGTCTATGTCTGGTCTGTCCTGGGTTTATGTCTGCTCTGTCCTGGGTCTAGAGTACCAGTCAAAAGTTTGGACACACCTACTCATTCAAGGGTTTTTCTTTATTATTACTATTTTCTACATTGTAGAGTTATAGTGAAGACATCAAAACTATGAAATAACACATATGGAATCATGTAGTAACCAAAAAGTGTTAAACAAATATATATTTTATATTTGAGACTCTTCAATGTAGCCACCCTTTGCCTTGATGACAGCTTTGCACACTCTTGGCATTCTCTCAACCAGCTTCATGAGGTAGTCACCTGGAATGCATTTAAATTAACAGGTGTGCCTTGTTAAAAGTTAATTAGGGGAATTTATTTTGTTCCAAATGCATTTGAGTCAATCAGTTGTGTTGTGACAAGGTAGGGGTGGTATACAGAAGATAGCCCTATTTGGTAAAACACCAAGTCCATATTATGGAAAGAACAGCTCAAATAAGCAAAGCTAAACGACAGTCCATCATTACTTTAGGACATGAAGGTCAGTCAATACGGACAATTTCAAGAACTTTGAAAGTTTCTTCAAGTGCAGTCGCAAAACCCATCAAGCGCTATGATGAAACTGGCTTTCATGAGGACCACCACAGGAAAAGAAGACCCAGAGTTACCTCTGCTGCAAAGGATACGTTCATTAGAGTTACCAGACTCAGAAATTACAGCCCAAATAAATGCTTCACAGAGTTCAAGTAACAGACACATCTCAACATCAACTGTTCAGAGGAGACTGCGTGAATCAGGCCTACATGGTCGAATTGCTGCAAAGAAACCACTACTAAAGGACACCAATAAGAAGAAGAGACTTGCTTAGGCCAAGAAGCACGAGCAATGGACATTAGACTGGTGGAAATCTGTCCTTTGGTCTGATGAGTTGAATTTTTATATATATATTTTTTTTAAAGCTGCCTTTGTGAGACACGGAGTAGGTGAACGGATGATCTCCGCATGTGTGGTTCACACCGTGAAGCATGGAGGAGGAGGTGTGGGGGTGCTTTGCTGGTGACACTGTCAGTGATTTATTTTGAATTCAATTCACATTTAACCAGCATGGCTACCACAGCATTCTGCAGCGATACGCCATCCCATCTGGTTTGCGCTTAGTGGGACTATAATTTGTTTTTCAACGGGACAATGATCCAACACACCTCCAGGCTGTGTAAAGGCTATTTACCAGAAGGAGAGTGATGGAGTGCTGCATCATATGACCTGGCCTCCACAATCACCTGATCTCAACCCAATTGAGATGGTTTGGGATGAGTTGAACCGCAGAGTGAAGGAAAAGCATCCAAGAAGTGCTCAGCATATGTGGGAACTCCTTCAAGACTGTTGGGAAAGCATTCCAGGTGAAGCTGGTTGAGAGAATGCCAAGAGTAAAGCTGTCATCAAGGCCAAGGGTGGCTACTTTGAGAAATCTTAAATATATTTTGATTTGTTTAGTACTTTTGGCTACTACATGATTCCATATATGTTATTTCATAGTTTTGAGGTATTCCCTATTATTCTACAATGTAGAAAGGAGTAAAAACAAAGAAAAACCCTTGAATGAGTAGGTGTGTCCAAACATTTGACTGCTACTGTTTGTCTGGTCTATCATGGGTCTATGTCTGGTCTGTCCTGGCTCTAAGCCTGGTCTGTCCTGGCGCTAAACCTGGTCTGTCCCCTCTCTGTGTCCCTGTAGCCAATGTGTTGGATACCATAGTGCTACTGAGGAACCCTGTAAGAGACAGGTCAGACAGCAGGAAGGAGGAGGGTGGGAGTACAGCCCCGGCTCCAGCACAGAGGATCCTCTGGTGTCACTGTTACCCTCACTGTTCTGAAGACTCCAACAATACCTGCAGCGTATGTACACACACACAACACACACAACACACACATACACACAAACACACCACACACACACACACACACACACACACACACACACACACACACACACACAGCACACACACACACACACACACACACACACACACACACACAGTAGTGTTATTTACATTAGATTTAGATTGTTGATATAACCTTCTCAGACACCCATGAAATGTGTCATTATAAAATAGCTGAGATAGTAAAACCTCCTCATATTATGTTGAAAGGATTGTTGACAATGGATGATGGTGATGCTTGTGGTGGTGATGATCAAGATGTAATGATGAGGCTTAGTGGTGGTGGTGATGATCATGGTATCTCTTCAGGACTGATGGTTGTTGCTTCACCATGTGGAGCGAAGAAAGAGGAAGTCTCCTGTGCTGACCTCTGAAGTCTGGGGCTGGTAGGCTTAGAGTTCCAGTGCAGGGTAAGTATGCTGTGTTGTGTGGCGTATATGGCAAGCCATGAAGTGCAGGCAGTCACTGTAGAAGCACAGGTAACCAAATGTATAAGCTCGTTGTAAGTCGTTATAAACCATCTATGAACTCCTAACATCTCCTCCAAGCAATCTCTTAAAATCAGACCTTATGTATCAATCAATCAATCAATCAAGTTTATTTTATATAGCCCTTCGTACATCAGCTAATATCTCGAAGCTGCTGTACAGAAACCCAGCCTAAAACCCAAACAGCGAAGCAATGCAGGTGTAGAAGGCACTGGCTAGGAAAAACTCCCTAGAAAGGCCAAAAACCTAGGAAGAAACCTAAGAGAGGAACCAGGCATATGAGGGGTGGCCAGTCCTCTTCTGGCTGTGCCGGGTTGGAGGATTTACACAGAAACATGGCCAAGATGTTCAAAATGTTCATAAATGACCAGCATGGTCAACATAAATAATCAGGAATAAACGTCAGTTGGCTTTTCATAGCCGATCATTAAGCAGTTGAAAACAGCAGGTCTGGGTAAGGTACGGCGGTTCCATAACCGCGACAGAAACAGTTGAACACATGACAGCAATATGTCATACCAGCCTTGTGTCGAACCAGATTCTTCACCATGCATAAGCAACATTGTAAAAACCCTATAGTCCTTCAAACTGTTGTTTAGTCATTAGGGGTTGTGTAGATGTAGCAGTGTGTTATGGTGTGCCACAACAGGACAACGGAGGTCCCCATCGGAGGAGGCTGTGGAGTGCTGTAAGCCAGGACTACGCATACACGGACCACTGCACCCTACTTACACCACCACTGACGACCCGCTGGTAAGACACACAATTCCACCCAGTCAACACACTGAAACTCTGTTCCTCTCTGTGCGCGAGTGGCTTCGAGAGTGGGCTCCCTCAGCCTGCCCACAGGGGTGGGATGGGTAGTAACAGTTTAAACTGTTAACAAACCACAGTGTAGTCTTGGCTGGGTGGCGTGTGGCGTTGCTGCTCTGGGGCAGGAGGAGACGGGGGAAGCTTGGGGAGAGGCAGAGGGAGGCAGATGAAATGGAGCCAGCAGGCTTGGCTTGTTCTCTCACCCTCTAATGAAAGGACAGCCTCTCCCCAGGCCTGCTTTGAGTTTCCTGCCCCGCCACGGATGTTGAGATACTGGTCTGTTCATCTGTCACTCCTCTAGCTACACACCCAACAGTCGCGCACACACACAAAGACAAATTGATTTGTCAAATTGGCAAATTTGTAAAATGAGATCATTCTGCGTGTGTGTGTCTTCTTAATGTGTACAGTATGTGTGGGAATGATTTACAGGAGGGCTGCAGAAAGGTGGCAGAAAGGGCAGCACTGGCTTCAGGATTTGCCATGGCGATGTCAGTGTGACACCGGATCTGTGAAGCTTCAGAAGGGGATTTGTGATCGACCCACCACTGAGAGAGGAGCAAGGGAGAGATAGGAACAAGAGAAGAGGGAGTGTGGGGAGATAGAACAAGAGAAGAGGGGAGGTGGAGGATAGGAACAAGAGAAGAGGGGAGGTGGGGGAGATAGGAACAAGAAGAGAGGGAGCAGGGAGAATAGGAACAATAGAAGAGGGGAGGGGGGTGCGGGCAAGAGAAGACAAAGAAAGGGGGAGCAGGGGAAGATAGGAACAAGAGAAGAGGGGAGCAGGGGAAGATAGAAGACAAGAGAAGAGGGGGAGCAGGGGAGATAGCGAACAAGAGAAGAGGGGAGGTGGGGGAGATAGGGAACAAGAGAAGAGGGATCGGTGGGGAGAATAAGGAACAAGAGAGAGCGAGGTGGTGGGGGACGATCTATGGACAGAAAGAGGGCGAGGTGGGGAGATAGGAACAAGAGGATATAGATGGGTACGTAGGCAAGTGAGTGAGAAGTATAAGGACTTTTTATTATCTGCATCTAAGAGAATAGAGTGTGTAATCTAGACAGACTCAGTGGAAGGAGGAAAGATACCTCAGGAACATACAGAGAGTTACAATTAGAAGGTCGAGCTACGCAGAATGAATGATAATAGTACACTAGTAGACTAGTATGTGATAAGAACAGGCAATCACCATGTAGAGGAGAAGAAGTAATAGGAACAATAGATTCCACATAGAGGGGATCGGTGGGGGAGAATGAGGATGACAAAATGATCATGAGGCTAAAGTGGGAGCAGGAGATAAAATAGATACCAAACCTAAAGAAATAAAAACTGAATTTACAATAGTTGTTGACCAGGCGGGGAGACATAGGAACAATTAGAAATAGGATTACTTGCATGTCGTAGCGGGAAGAGATCCTTAAGATAACTGTGGAACACACTGACGAGACGATTCAGTAAGAGCTCTAGGAGGAATCAGAGGCTTGTGTTATGATGTACGATAAGACAGACAACTAAACTGCAAGGCTAAACTGCAGGGCGAAGCTAATGCCATCTGAGGCAAATCACCCAGTTAGTCAAGATAAGGTCCTTACACACGATATGTAGATAACCGAGCGAGCAGGCGTCATGTGTCTCCTCGTCCACATATGTTGAATATCATGGAATAAGTCAAGAGAAGTAGTTGGATGAGCAGGGGATGGATAGGGTGAAGATACGAACTGGTAGGATCCACAGTTCCGGCCTTAGAAGGCTGGGAGACGAGGTGATTTTATTCCCAAGACGAAGAGGAGCATTAGAGCAGACCGAAGAAGAAAGAGATCAGGGAGTTAGGTGGTCGCGACATGATAGGAAGCATAGACGAAAGGATGTTGGTAGTATGGGAGGAAGCTAGAGGTATTAAGATAGGCAACAAGGACCCTCTACCAAAGTGCCGCTGTCAGGAGAACCTAAAGTGGTGAGGAGACATAGAGTGCTACTACAGTACACAGCAAGCACACCACACAGCAGCACACACAGCGCGAACACACCCACACACACACAGCCACACACACACAGGGCCACGAAGATACGGACCACAACAACTAAACGACGGACGAGCAGCACACGAACAACACACACAAGCAGACACAACACTAGAAATAAGGGGAGCACAGTCCGGAGGGAATCTTAGACACACAAAGCGAGAAGAGCAGCACGGAACAGAGGGACAACAGATCAGAACACACAAAGAAGAAGGGACGAACACGGAGCACAACCAGAGGGCAAGAAGGAACAAGAGAGAACGAACACACCGGGAGCAGGGAGATATGGATACAAAAGAGAACGAGGTGCAAGCAGGGGACTCACTAGGACAACAATGATAACGCCAAGAGGGGAGCAGAGAGGTTGACGACAAGAGGCAGTCAAGTAAGGTAACACAAGAAGCAAGACGAGAAGAGGTGGAACAGCGCCGGGAACGTAAGCATCCAGCTCCAATTAAACTAGCAGACCACAGAGGGAGACCAGGCCAACCATCGAGGGGAGCTAGAACACAGCAGAAAGCAAGGGACCAGCAGCATCAGTGCGTAGAAGTCACAGAGAACAAGAGAATGAGAGGGAGCAACAGCGATGTTGAGCGCGATAGATATCGAATGCTAGACCATACGACGTGCGAGTAAGGCTACTCGAGAGACTTGCCAGCTCCAAAGCGAACTACATAGACATAAGTGTGAGAGAGGGAAGGCGCTATGTGGGTACTGAGATAGGAACAAGAGAAGAGGGGAGCAGGGGGAGATAGGAACAAGAGAAGAGGGGAGCAGGGGAGATAGGAACAATAGAATGGGGGAGCAGGGGAAGATAGGAACAAGAGAAGAGGGTTAACTGTTATGAACACATTAATGGAGAACTGGTGCTGTTGAGATGACCCCGTGTTAGGTTTAGGTCTGTGGAGCAGACTAACTGCTCTTTCTCTCTCGCTTTCTCTCGCTCTCCTGTAGATTACGTGGACAGCAGTATCCACCCCATTGCTCTCTTCATCTCTGTCACAGTGTGCTGCATCATCCTGGTACTCATCATCATCTTCTGTTACTTCAGGTGAGAGAAAACACATGGACTTTGACTCTGAGGAGACATTTACTCCTGAGGTGCTGACTTGTTGCACCCTCGACAACAACTGTGATTATTATTATTTTACCATGCTGGTCATTTATGAACATTTGAACATCTTGGCCATGTTCTGTTATAATCTCCACCCGGCACAGCCAGAAGAGGACTGGCCACCCCTCATAGCCTGGTTCCTTTCTAGGTTTCTTCCTAGGTTTTGCCCTTCCTAGGGAGTTTTTCCTAGCCGCCGTGCTTCTACACCTGCATTGCTTGCTGTTTGGGTTTTAGGCTGGGTTTCTGTACAGCACTTTGAGATATCAGCTGATGTACGAAGGGCTATATAAATACATGTGATTTGATTTGATTGGTAACATAGACCAATGTAATACTTTTAGCAGAATTGTAGCTTTGTATTACTGACGACTTTACCACTGTGTCTTCCAGGTATAAGCGTCAGGAGTCGCGACCTCGCTACAGTATTGGTCTGGAGCAGGATGAGACTTATATCCCTCCTGGAGAATCTCTGAAGGACCTGATAGAACAGTCCCAGAGCTCTGGATCAGGATCAGGACTCCCCCTGCTGGTGAGACCTGAACCTCATCACACACACATTAGCGACCAGGTTCCACGTTTTATTAGTTGTATGTACAGGATACACATGGTATTAACAAATGTCCAACAAAATGCTTACTTTCAATGGAGAATCAGTCCAGCAATACAGTGTTGTAGAAAGACCTTCCTCTCTCAATGTGCTAGTTATGTTGAATTAGATGTAGAAATTGTGATAATGACGTACAATGATATAGCATATGAAGATGTTGATGATTACAGTGTTGATGACGATGATATTGATGACGGTGTGTGTTTTTCTGTGCTCAGGTGCAGCGCACCATAGCCAAGCAGATTCAGATGGTGAAGCAGATAGGTAAGGGCCGCTACGGAGAGGTGTGGATGGGTCGCTGGAGAGGAGAGAGAGTGGCTGTCAAAGTGTTCTTCACCACCGAGGAGGCCAGCTGGTTCAGAGAGACAGAGATCTACCAAACTGTCCTCATGAGACACGAGAACATACTGGGTAAGGAGAGAGGGAGAGATTGAGTGTGTGTGTGTGTGTGTGTGTGC
>NC_036860.1:56711997-56714360 GCF_002910315.2 Salvelinus sp. IW2-2015
TGTGTGTGTGTGTGTGGTGTGTGTGTTTGTGCACCATTGCATGCATGTGTCTCTGTAGTCTGTGTCTTTCTATCTCCCAAAGATCTCCCCGTCTTCTCCCTACCCAGCGTCATAGCAGCGGACATAAAGGAACAGGCTCGTGGACCCAGCTCTACCTGACACAGACTACCATGAGAAGTGGATCTCTGTACGACTACCTCAAGTCCACCACCCTGGACATCAAGGCCATGCTGCGGCTGGCCTACTCCTCAGTGTCAGGCCTCTGTCACCTCCACACAGAGATCTTTGGCACCAGGGCAAGCCAGCCATCGCCCACAGAGACCTGAAGAGCAGAACATCCTGGTGAAGAAGAATGGAGCCTGCTGCATCGCTGACCTGGCCTGGCCGGCAAATTCATCAGGTAGGACAGGAAGGGACATGTGCCATGCATCAGATCATGAGTGTAGAGATAACAAAACATCCTTATAGAGCAGAATAGTTCTACTCCGTTATCTTGTATACTTTCCCCTGGAAAAAACATCAGATCAGTCCAAACTATGGAATCAGGCCAGCAATACACGTTATACAAAGACAGTGTTGCTTTAAAATGCAACCTTTCTCCCCTACTCCTCCCTCTCTCAGTGACACCAACGAGGGACATCCCTCCCAACACCAGGGTGGCACTAAGCGCTACATTGCCCCCAGAGGTCCTGGACGAGAGTCTGAACCGGAACCACTTCCAGTCCTACATCATGGCCGACATGTACAGCTTCGGCCTCATCCTCTGGGAGATCGCCCGGCGCTGCGTCTCTGGAGGTCGGGCACGGCCCACAATGCTCTGCTTTACAATGTTTAATATAATTTTCATATGTAAAGTGAGCTGATGTGAACTTTGACCTTATGGGCATTCAGACATTTGCCAAAATGCTGGACCGATTTGTATAGGTTCTTATTCAATGTTTTTTTATTTTATACTGTTCAGTTATTTTACCTTCTTCCAGTCTGTGTATTATCTTACCTCTATCTCAGCTGTGATGATGCAGTATGTAGAGATCCAACATCTCTCTCCATGTGACTTGTGTCCTATAGGCATCGTAGAGGAGTACCAGCTGCCCTACCATGACCTGGTGTCCTCTGACCCCTCCTACGAGGACATGAGGGAGGTTGTGTGCATCAAGAGACAGAGGCCCTCATTCGCCAACCGCTGGAACAGTGATGAGGTGAGGAAACAGCCTCTTTGTGATTGTGTTGTATACTTGAGACTAGTATATTCTTACATAGGTTACTGTGTGTGATGAGTATACAGTATATGTTGATTTCTGACCTCAGTGTGTTTATGTGTTTAGTGTCTCAGACAGATGGGGAAGCTGATGACGGAGTGCTGGGCCCACAACCCAGCCTCTCGCCTCACAGCTCTGAGAGTGAAGAAGACCCTGGCCAAAATGTCTGAGACTCAGGATATCAAACTGTGACACGCTGCTACTGCCACATAGAGACACTCAACACCTAGAGACATGTCCATGGCCTAGTGCCACTCTGCCAGGACCACAGGAGGAGGGCAAGGCGCGTGGGAGAGAGATGGTCAGGGTCTGCTCTCTTTTTGCCCATGCCACTGCCACCTCTGGGATAGAGAGTGTCCCAGTGGGCAGGGTCTGGTCTGGTGTTGCTTTCTGTGAAAGCTGATTGGCGCTCTAAATGAGGAGGGAACACAAGGACAGACAGTGCCCTATGCAGGAGAGGAGGAGTCACTCTCTCCCTCACAGTAGAGGGTTAGGAGGGTGGGGGTCCTGCTCTGTCCATCTAAAGCCATATAACAGTGTTTGTTTTTGTGGTAACACTTTATTTTAACTAGCCACCATCAATCCCCTTCAAACCAATGTCAGAATGTTCATGAAACTTTGACATGTTTACAACATTTATGTAGGGTTATGAGGCGAGTTCAAATATAGTGTTGCCGTTGTTGCACATTGTGCTATTTATTAGTCTTTTTTTACAACTGTAGAGAAATCTCTACATACTGTTGGAAGTGAAGTATATATCTCTTGCAGCATTACTGCTTTAGAAACCCAGGCATTTGTTTCTTCTATTCACACAGGAAAACAAACAGCTTCAATATTGACCTACATGTGGGCCATTTGACTATCCAAGGGAGCCATTCTTATTCCCCTGAAATGTCTATGTACTGTATCAACAACTAACTATAGGAGAAAGTGATGCATCATGGTTAATAAGCTTGGGAGTGATGTTACTCAGGCTAGCTGATGGTTAATAAACTTGGGAGTGATGTTACTCAGGGTAGCTGATGGTTAATAAGCTTGGCAGTGATGTTACTCAGGCTAGCTGATGGTTAATAAGCTTGGCAGTGATGTTACTCAGGCTAGCTG
>NC_036860.1:56714385-56720185 GCF_002910315.2 Salvelinus sp. IW2-2015
GTAGCTGATGGTTAATAGCTTTGGCCAGTGATGTTACTCAGCTAGTGAATGGTTATTAAGCTTGGCACTGATGTCACTCAGCTGCTGATGGTTAAAAGTTGGGAGTGATGTTACTTTCAGGCTATTCTCATGTTAATAGCTTGGCAGTGATGTTACTCAGGCTAGCTGCATGGTTAATAAGCTTGGCAGTGATATGTTGACTCAGGCTAGCTGATGGTTAATAAGCTTGGGCAGTGAATGTTACTCAGGCTAGCTGTTGGTTTAATAAGCTTGGCAGTTCGTGTTCTCGAGGCTAGCTGATGGTTAATAAGCCTTGGCAGTGAGCTTACTCAGGCTAGTCTGATGTGTAATAAGCTTGGCAGTGATGTTACTTCAGGCTAGCTGATGGTTAATAAGCTTGCAGTCGCATGTTACTGCAGGCTATGCTTGATGGTTATTAAACTTGGGAGTGATTTTACTCAGGTAGCTGATGGTTAATAAGCTGTGCGTGGATGTTACTCAGGCTAGCTGGATGGTTAATAACTTGGCAGTTGAATGTTACTATCAGGCTAGCTGTTTGGTTAATAAGCTTGGCAGTGAATGTTACTCAGGCCCTAGGCTGATCGGTTAATAAGCTTGGCAAAGTTGATGTACTCAGGCTAGCTGATGGTTAATAAGCTTGGCAGTGATGTTACTCAGGCTAGCTGATGGTTAATAAGCTTGGCAGTGATGTTACTCAGGCTAGCTGAGTCATGCCAATAAGATGGTCTCCCCCATGGGTTGTCTTGTTACTGTAATATGAAGAAAAAAAATCTCCCCTCACGGTATTGAATTGTTAATAATATTGAAATGTATTGATACTGATGGACTTAATCATGTTAAATGTAAGTTTTGGTTGTTTGCCTTTGGCTTGTGTACAGAATAACTCCCTGACCATCCACTCCACCACTATGGCTTGTGTACAGAATAACTCCCTGACCATCCACTCCACCACTATGGCTTGTGTACAGAATAACTCCCTGACCATCCACTCCACCACTATGGCGTGTGCCTTATTTAATCTGTACATATGTGTATAAGAGAGTGTGTGGACCAGGAGAACATTCCCTAATAAAATGATGTCAACGTCCATATCGTCTCCTTTTTAGAGGAATTAGATGATTTCTCTCACACACGCACACACACAAAGCAAACAGCAGAAATAGGAAAATCAAGGAAATCCCACACCTTGGGTCAAAGGGAGCTGGGGTTAGGGTTATGGTAGAGCAGGGTTTCCCAAACTCGGACCCCAAAGGGTGCACTACACAGCTGATTCAAATATCAACTAATCATCAAGCTTTGATTATTAGAATCAGCTGTGTAGTTAGGGGGAAAAACGAAACACGCACCTCTTGGGGTCCCGAGGACCGAGTGTTGGAAACACTGGTAGAGTTAGTGTTAGGGTTGAACCAAGATGTGGAAAAGGAGAGTCGGACTCTGCATTCAGTGTTGCATATAAATATAATTTATTATTAGTTTTAAAAATTATTTCTTACACTTTGTACAGGAACTTGACAGAGGAAATGCAAGCATTTGCAAGTAACATGAGAGTCAGACCAAGAATTAGCTACGTTCTCACTATACAATATTACCCATGAAGCCTCAGGAGAACGATGGAATGCAACAGCTAGCACTTTTCAGTACCTACATTTTGTTTATAAAGAATGCAAAGTTTGCATAGACGGCTTTAGAAAAATTCCCAACTGTCAAGACAAAATGATTTGAACCAAAACTAATCAAATGACTGTCGTCAGTACTGCTGCTGTAAAGGAATGTTTTGTTGACAGTTATCTTCAATTATTTTACACATACACCAATGCTATCATACAATCCTTATACTGAATTCCCCATTTCAAATATAAATAAATAGATAATGCATAACATTTTCCATGATTTCACCTTTTTCTATTCCCCCCGCTCAACGTCAACAGCAACAGTCAGTAACTTGGCGCGAAACAATCAAATGACAGCTATTTTGACCTGATGAAAGAGAACGCTAGCGTGGAATTGTACATAATATTATGTCAATTATTTGGTAAAAAGACAATCGTATCAGGCTGCATCAGTCCTAAGAAAAAATATATTTGTCTATCAACAAATGATCCATCTTCCACCGTGGGAGACAGACTCGCATCTCTTCCACTACCCTGGTTATGTCTCATATGGATGAGGTCATCATCAGAGGACCATACATGATGAGAGCAAGATTGAGATGCTCCATTATACGGTTCCCACTAGATGACCAAGCTGCAAAGTCAGTCAAAATGGTCTATATTGGAAACATTTATGAAAATAAACATTCACTTTTTTGTCTTGATTTAAGGTTAGGGTTAGGTATAAGGTTAGGTATAAGGTTAGCAGTGAGGTTAAGGTTAGGGTTAGGTATAAGGTTAGGTATAAGGTTAGCAGTGAGGCGTTAGGTAATAAGGTTAGGTATAGGTTAGCAGTGAGGTTAAGGTTAGGGTTAGGTATAAGGTTTAGGTATAAGGTTAGCAGTGAGGTTAAGGTTAGGGCTAGGTATAAGGTTAGGTATAAGGTTAGCAGTGAGGTTAAGGTTAGGGTTAGGTATAAGGTTAGGTTATAAGGTTTAGGCAGTGAGGTTAAGGTTTAGGGTTAGGTATAAGGTTAGGTATAATTAGGTTAGCAGTGAGGTTAAGGTTAGGGTTAGGTATAAGGTTTTAGGTATAAGGTTTAGGTTATAAGGTTTAGCAGTGAGGTTAAGGTAGGGTTAGGTATAAGGTTAGGTTATAAGAGGTTAGGTATAAAGGTTAGCAGTGAGGTTAAGGTTAGGTTAGGTATAAGGTTAGGTATAAGGTTAGCAGTGAGGTTAAGGTTAGGGTTAGGTATAGGTTAGGTATAAGGTTAGCAGTGAGGTTAAGGTTAGGGCTAGGTATAAGGTTAGGTATAAGGTTAGCAGTGAGGTTAAGGTTAGGGTTAGGTATAAAGGTTAGGTATAAGGTTAGCAGTGAGGTTAAGGTTAGGGTTAGGTATAAGGTTAGGTTATAAGGTTAGCAGTGAGGTTAAGGTTAGGGTTAGGTATAAGGTTAGGTATAAGGTTAGCAGTGAGGTTAAGGTTAGGGTTAGGTATAAGGTTAGGTATAAGGTTAGCAGTGAGGTTAAGGTTAAGGGTTAGGTATAAGGTTAGGTATAAGGTTAGCAGTGAGAGTTAAGGTTAGGGTTAGGATATAAGGTTAGTATAAGGTTAGCAGTGAGGTTAAGGGATTAGGGTTTAGGTATAAGGTTAGGTATAAGGTTAGCAGTGAGGTTAAGGTTAGGGTTAGGTATAGAGGTTAAGGTATAAGGTTAGCAGTTGAGGTTAGAGAGTAGGGTTAGGTATACAGTTAGGTATAAGGTTAGGTATAAGGTTAGAGTGAGGTTAAGGTAGGGTTTAGGTTACGGAGGTTAGGTATAAGGTTAGGTATAAGGTTAGCAGTGAGGTTAACGGTTAGGGCTAGGTTGATAAGGTTAGGTATAAGGTTAGCAGTGAGGTTAAGGTTTAGGGTATAGGTATAAGGTTAGGTATAAGGTTAGGCAGTGAGGTTAAGGTTAGGGCTAGGTATAAGGTTAAGGTATAAGGTTAGCAGTGAGGTTAAGGTTAGGGTTAGGATAATAAGGGTTTAGGTTTTATGAAGGTTTTTTTTTTAGCAAGTGAGGTTAAGGTTAGGGTTAGGTATAAGGTTAGGTATAAGGTTAGCAGTGAGGTTAAGGTTAGGGTTAGGTATAAGGTTAGGTAAAAAGGTTAGCAAGTGAGGTTAAGGTTAGGGTTAGGTATAAGGTTTAGGTATAAGGTTAGCAGTGAGGTTAAGGTTAGGGTTAAGGTATAAGGTAGGTATAAGGTTAGCAGTGAGGTTAGAGTTAGGGTTAGGTATAAGGTTAGGTAGTATAAAGGTTAGGTATAAGGTTAGCAGTGAGGTTAAGGTTAGGGTTAGGTAATAAGGTTAGGTTAGTAAGGTTAGCAAGTAGGTTAAGGTTAGGGCTAGGTATAAGGTTAGGTATAAGGTTAGCAGTGAGGTTAAGGTTAGGGTAGGTATAGGTTAGGTTAAGGTTAGGTATAAGGTTAGCAGTGAGGTTAAGGTTAGGGTTAGGTATAAGGTTAGGTATAAGGTTAGCGTATAAGGTTAAGCAAGTGAGGTCTAGAGGTTAGGGTTAGGTATAGAGGTTAGGTATAAGGTTAGCAGTGAGGTTTAAGGGGTTAGGGTTAGGTATAAGGTTAGGTATAAGGTTAGCAGTGAGGTTAAGGTTAGGGTAGGTTATAAGGTTAGGTATAAGGTTAGCAGTGAGGTTAAGGTTAGGGCTAGGTATAAGTTAGGTATAAGGTTGCAGTGAGGTTAAGGTTAGGGTTAGGTATAAGGTTAGGTATAAGGTTAGCAGTGAGGTTAAGGTTAGGGCTAGGTATAAGGTTAGGTATAAGGTTAGCAGTGAGGTTAAGGTTAGGGCTTAGGTATAAGGTTAGGGCTATAAGGTTAGGCAGTGAGGTTAAGGTTAGGGTTAGGTATAAGGTTAGGTATAAGGTTAGCAGTGAGGTTAAGGTTAGGGTTAGGTAATAAGGTTAGGTATAAGGTTAGCAGTGAGGTTAAGGTTAGGGTTAGGTATAGGTTAGTATAAGAGTTAGCAGTGAGGTAAGGTTAGGGTTAGGTATAAGGTTAGGTATAAGGTTAGGTATAAGGTTAGCAGTAGAGGTTAAGGTTAGGGTTAGGTATAAGGTTAGGTATAAGGTTAGGTATACAGGTTAGCAGTGAGGTTAAGGTTAGGGTTAGGTAATATAGGTTAGGTATAAAGGTTAGCAGTGGGTTAAGGTAGGGTTAGTGTAACAGGTTTAGGTAATAAGGTTAGCAGTGAGGTTAAGGTAGGTTAGGTATAAGGTTAGGTATGAAGTGTTAGCAGTGAGGTTAAGGTTAGGGCTAGGTAATAAGGTTAGCGGTATAAGGTTTAGGACAGTGAGGTTAAGGTAGGGCTAGGTATAAGGTTAGGTATAAGGTTAGCAGTGAGGTTAAGGTTAAGGGCTAGGTATAAGGTTAGGTAATAGGTTAGCAGTGAGGTTAAGGTTTAGGGTTATAGGTATAAGGTTAGGTATAAGGTTAGGAGTGAGGTTAAGGTTAGGGCTAGGTATAAGGTTAGGTAAAGGTTAGCAGTGAGGTTAAGGTTAGAGGTAGGTATAAGGGTTAGGTATAAGGTTAGCAGTGAGGTTAAGGTTAGGGTAGGTATAAGGATTAGGTATAAGGTTAGCAGTGAGGTTAAGGTTAGGGGCTAGGTATAAGGTTAGGTATAAGAAGGTTAGCAGTGAGGTTAAGGTTAGGGCTTAGGTTATAAGGTTTAGGATTATAAGGTTAGCAGTGAGGTTAAGGTTAGGGCTAGTGATAAAGGTTTAGGTATACAGGTTAGCAGTGAGGTTAAGGTTAGGGCTAGGTATAAGGTTAGGTATAAGGTTAGCAGTGAGGTTAAGGTTAGGCGGGTTAGGTATAAGGTTAGCAGTGAGGTTAAGGTTAGGGGTTAAGGTATAGTAGGTTAGCAGTGAGGTTAAGGTTAGGGCTAGATGTATAAAGTGTGCATGTTACATGACTAGGTTAGGTATATAAGGTTAGTACAGTTGAGGTTAATAGGTTAGGGCTAGGCTTAGTAGGTTAGGGTATAAGGTTAGCAGTGAGGTTAAGGTTAGGCTAGGTATAAGGTTACGGTATATACAGTTAGCAGTGAGGTTATAAAGGTTAGGGCTTAGCGTTATAGAGGTTACGGTATCACACAGGTTGGCAATGTGAGGTTTACAGGGTTAGGGCTAGGTATA
>NC_036860.1:56725057-56746329 GCF_002910315.2 Salvelinus sp. IW2-2015
GTTAAGGTTAGGGTAGGTATAAGGTTAGGTATAAGTTAGCAGTGAGGTTAAGGTTTAGGGCTAAGGTATAAGGTTAGGTATAAGGTTAGCAGTGAGGTTAAGGTTAGGGCTAGGTATAAGGTTAGGTAGGTATAAGGTTAGCAGTGAGGTTAAGGTTAGGGTTAGGTATAAGGTTAGGTATAAGGTTTAGCAGTGAGGTTGAAGGTAGCTAAGGTAAAGTTAGGTATAAAGGTTAGCAGTGAGGTTAAGGTTAGGGCTAGGTATAAGGTTAGTATAGGTTAGCAGTTGAGGTTAAGGTTAGGGCTAGGTTCAAAATCTGATTTAAGAAGAGAAGCTACATTTTAGAACTTCTGATTTTGTAACTTGGCCAGACAGTGATGACTCCACTATGCTGAGGCATGCAGTGAGCGATAACTACTGAACTTTGACCTTTGATTGAATGACCTCTCACTGACCTCTCAAACAGTTCCGTCTATCAGTATCATTGGTTTTATGGGCTAATAAGCCAACACTTGATAGCGCAATCTAAACCAAAATATATACTTTTCAAATTAAATAGGCAAATTGTAAATAATTGAAGAATAGAAAGTAACAAAAAATAATTGTAAAACAATAATAATACACAACAGGAATGATAACAGTTAATATTAATGATGACAGTCTTACTAACACTGTAAAAGGGTACAGTTTTCAATGTTCTGCTTATGTACAGGTTGTTCTACTGGCTTTGTATCAGTGACTGTACAGTAGGCGTCATTAACAAGAGAATCCACCAGGGGGCACGATGACACAATGAAAAGAAAGGAAACACGAGAACTCCAAGGCTATGTTTACAAGGGCAGCCCAATTCTGATATTGTTTTACTAATTGGTCTTTTGTTCAATCAGATCAGCTTTGAAAAAGATCTGCTGTGAAAAGATCTGATTGGTCAAAAGATGGCTGTGTGTAAACGCAGCCTAAAATAATCAATATTAGACTGCATAAAATACAGGAGATATTTGTGTATAAATAGATGTGTTATTAAATACAGACGTATATAGTCACCGAAACAAGTTCTTTCATTAGAAATGTTGACGCGTCCTTAAACAGTATTGTTGGTTCCAGGAGTTACCATGAGGATCCATAGGGCAGGTGAAGTGGGAGGGGCCTTCCCCACTCCATCTGGCCACACCCCTTCCCATGGTCCTCTGCTCTGAGCCAGTCTGTCACCACAGAGAGACGTCCATGAGGTCATCCAATATATGGACAGAACTATCAAGCGTTTCCTAGGAAACTGTATCACGGTAAAGGAAACTGTACCAGAGAGAGTACAGACAGGGCTCACTAACATTCTAGTTCAATATACTGAAAGTGGAGCACGGCTATGCTAAGTATATTGAACAAGATATAAACGCAACATGTAAAGTGTTGGTCCCATTTTTCATGAGCTGAAATAAAAGACCACAGAAATGTTCCATATGCACAAAAAGCTTATTTCGCTCTAAATTTTCTGCACAAATGTGTTTACATTCCTGTTAGTGAGCATTTCCCTTTGAAAAGATAGTCCATTCACCTGACATGTCTAGCATATCAGGAAGCTGATTAAACAGCAGGATCATTACACAGGTGCACCTTGTGCTGGGGACAATAAAAAGTCACTCTAAAATGTACATGTATACCACATGTAACCACGCCAGTCCAGGACCTCCACTGCCAGCTTCTTCACCTGTGGGAGGGTCTAAGACACGCCACCTGGTCAGCTGATGAAACTGTGGGTTTGCACAACCGAATAATTTTTGCACAAACTGTCAGAAACCGTCTCAGCGAAGCTCATCTGCGTGCTCGTCATCCTCATCAGGGTTTGGACCTGACTGCAGTTTGGCGTCGTAACAGGCTTCATTGGGAAAGTTCGCATCTTCGATGGCCACTGGCACACTGTGCTCTTCAGGGTTGAGTCCCGTTTTAAACTGTACCTGGCAGATGGCAGACAGCGTGTTTGGTGTCGTGTGGGTGAGCGCTTTGCTGAAGTCAACGTTGCGAACAGAGGTTCCCATGGTGGTGGTGGGGTTATGGTGTGGGCAGGCATAAGCTACGTACACAAACACAATTGCATTTTATCGATGGCAATTTGAATGCACAGAGATACCGTGACGAGACCTGAGGCCCATTGTGGTGCCATTCATCCGCCGCCATCACCTCATGTTTCAGCATGATAATGCACGGCCCCGTGTCGCTAGGATCTGTACACAATTCCTGGAAGCTGAAAATGTCCCTTGTTCTTCCATGGCCTGCATACTCACCAGATATGTCACCCATTTAGCATGTTCGGGATGCTCTGGATCGACGTGTACGACAGCGTGTTCCAGTTCCCGCCAATATCCAGCAATTTGCACAGCCATTGAAGAGGAGTGGACAATATTCAACAGGCCACAATCAACAGCCTGATCAACTCTATGCAAAGGAGATGTGTCGCCGCTGCATGAGGCAATGGTGGTCACACCAGATACTGACTGGTTTTCTGATCCACGCCCCTCCCTATTTTTTAAGGATCTGTGACCAACAGATGCATATCTGTATTCCCAGTCATGTGAAATCCATAGATTAGGGCCTAATGTATTTATTTCAATTGACTGATTTCCTTATATGAACTGTAACTCACAAAACCTATGAAATTTGTGCATGTTGCGTTTATATTTTTGTTCACTGTATGTTTGTAGTGTGTGTCTCTATGGATGTGTGTTCTCTGTGGAAGAAGGTCTTGCTCTGCCTGTCCTGTATTTCTGCCTGTCCTATTCTGCCTGTCCTGTGTTCCTCTCTCTCTTCTTTCTCTGTGACTCATCTCTTACTCCTCCCTGGAACTTCCTGTTCTTGAAGGACAGGTGTCAGTGGTCTGTTGCCATGAGCACGAGGTCTTCATGGCGACCCATCTCCTCCAGCACGGCAGCCAGGCGGCCGAGGTTCCCGTCAGGGAATGTTGGGCCTCCCAAAGGTCCAGAATCACCCCCGTAGGACTGGATTTAGTGGCCAAAGTAATTCAAATACCTGATATATATATATATATATAGAGAGAGAGAGAGAGAGAGAGAGAGAGAGAGAGAGAGAAGAGAGAGAGAGAGAGAGAGAGAGAAAGACAGAGAGACAGAGACAGAGAGAGACATCAGAGAGAGACAGAGAGAGAAAGACAGACAGAGAGAGAGGCAGAGAGTAGAGAGACAGACAGAGAGAGAAAACAGACAGAGAGAGAGGCAGATAGGTAGAGAGAGAAAGACAGACAGAGAGAGAGGCAGAGAGAGAGAAGACAGAGACAGAGAGAGAAAGACAGACAGACAGAAAGAGAGGCAGAGAGGTAGAGAGACAGAGCGAGAAAGACAGACAGAGAGAGAGCAGAGAGGTAAAGAACAGAGACAAGAAGTAAGAGAACAGAGACAGAGAAAGACAGACAGAGAGAAGAGCAGACAGAGAGAGCAGAGAGTAGAGAGACAGAGAGAGAGAGCAGAGAGGTAGAGAACAGAGAAGAAAGACAGACAGAGAGAAGGCAGAGAGGTAGAAACAGAGAGAGAAAGACAACAGAGAGAGGCAGAGAGGTAGAAAGACAGAACAGAGAGAGAAAGACAGAACAGAGAAGAGAGCAGAGAGGTAGAGAGACAGAGAGAGAAAGACAGACAGAGGCAGAGAGTAGAGAGGAACAGAGAGAGAAAGACAGACAGAGAGAGAGCAGAGAGGTAGAAGACAGAGAGAAAGAGAGACAGAGAGAGAAGACAGACAGAGAGAGAGCAGAGAGGTAGAGAGACAGAGAGACAGAGAGAGAGGCAGAGAGCAGAGAGTAGAGACACAGAGAGAGAGGCAGAGAGTAGAGAGACAGAAGAGAGAGAGCAGAGAGGTAGAGAGGCAGAGAGAGAGAGAGTAGAGAGACAGAGACAGAGAGAGAAAAACAGACAGAGAGAGAGCAGAGAAGTAGAGAGACAGGAGAGAGAGAGAGAAAGACAGACAGTGAGAGAGGCAGAGAGGTAGAGAGGACAGAAAGAGAGAGAGAGAAAGACAGACAGAGAGAGAGCAGAGAGGTAGAGAGACAGAGAGAGAGGCAGAGAGGTAGAGAGGACAGAGAGGTAGAGAGACAGAGAGAGAGAGAGAGAGCAGAGAGTAGAGAACAGAGAGGTAGAGAGACAGAGAGAGAGGTTATATTGAGTTTGCATACTCTGCCTGTGCTTTATGACTATCCAGTGTCATCGTTTAAATGAACAAAAACAAGTTAAAAAGAGACAGTCAAACATTAAATGGTCAGAACTACTTTCATCCAGCTCTGAGCTCTCTGAAAGATAGGGAGAGGTGGAGTAAGGGTGTGGGTGAGAAAGGATAAGAGGTGAGGAAGGGGGAACGATGGAGGTAAAGTCCTCCCTCCTGCTGCTGGTCTAACTCCTACTGCTGTCTGTGATAAGGAGCCCCTACTGGAGAATAAACACCCAGTTATATATAACACACACACACACACACAGATCATACGGTCCCATTCCATACTCACCGGTCCAGGTTGAGTTGTGTGCCAGCATCCTCCAGTCGTTCCCTCGTTCTGTGGGCATCCAGGCTGCCACAGAGCTTCTGTCTGATGGAGAGGGAATGCGGAAGGCATTGGGCCCCACCAGGGTTTGATGTTACTGGCCGGGTCCAGCAGAGACGTGTCGATTACTCTGGTGTCCTGGAAGAGGGAGAGAGAGACTGATGTCAGTACAGATAACAACTATTTGAATTGAGTGAAATTATATATTTGGGAGAAGATTGTTGAGCTAGTGTTACAAGTTCTCATTCGAAATTAGCGCATGTATTCATAACATTTTTTCCAGACAGCTATAGTAGTACGGTCTAGACACGCTCAGAGAGAACAGGAGCTACGCCTAGCCTCTAGTCGCGATAGTGAGATCTAGACACGCTCAAGAGAGAACAGGAGCTACGCCTAGCCTCTAGTCGGATAGTGAGGTCTAGACACGCTCAGAGAGAACAGGAGCTACGCCTAGCCTCTAGTCGGATAGGAGGTCTAGACACGCTCAGAGAGAAACAGGAGCTACGCCTAGCCTCTAGTCGGATATTGAGTCTAGACACGCTCAGAAGAACAGGAGCTACGCCTAGCCTCTAGTCGGATAGTGAGGCTAGACACGCTCAGAGAGAACAGAGCCTACGCCTAGCCTCTAGTCGGATAGTGAGGTCTAGACACGCTCAGAGAGAACAGCGACTACGCCTAGCCTCTAGTCGGATAGTGAGGTCTAGACACGCTCAGAAGAACAGGCGCTACGCCCTAGCCTCTAGTCGGATAGTGAGTCTAGACACGCTCAGAGAGAACAGAGCTACGCCTAGCCTCTAGTCGGATAGTGAGGTCTAGACACGCTCAGAGAGAACAGGAGCTACGCCTACCTCTAGTCGATAGTGAGGTCTAGACACGCTCAGAGAGAACAGGAGCTACGCCTAGCCTCTAGTCGGATAGTGAGTCTAGACACGCTCAGAGAGAACAGGAGCTACGCCTAGCCTCTAGTCGGATAGTGAGGTCTAGACACGCTCAGAGAGAACAGGAGCTACGCCTAGCCTCTAGTCGGATAGTGAGTCTAGACACGCTCAGAGAGAACAGGACTACGCCTAGCCTCTAGTCGGATAGTGAGTCTAGACACGCTCAGAGAGAACAGAGCTACGCCTAGCCTCTAGTCGATAGTGAATCTAGACACGCCAGAAGAACAGGAGCTACGCCTAGCCTCTAGTCGGATAGTGAGGTCTAGACACGCTCAGAGAGAACAGGAGCTACGCCTAGCCTCTAGTCAGATAGTAAGACCAGGGCTAGAGCAAAGCACTCTATCCACTGTGCCCTGTACAATCACAGTTTCAATTATCTCTTACTCAACCATTCTCCTTGTGAGGGGGTTGTCAGAGTGCGATTGGAGTGATTACTCCCTTAGAGCTGTGCTCTGTGTGGAGCTATGAAAAATAAAAGAAGTCATAAAAGACAAGCTCTCACAGAAAGGGCAGCGAGTGCAGCAGGCTCAAGGCTCACTGTCTGAGTAAAATAGTTCACTGACAGAAGACTAAACTCTCACTCAACCCCTGACAACCAGGAGGGACAAAGACATGGAAAAAGAAAGGAATATACGATATAACAGCAGCCTCAACTCAAGTTAGCAGTACATCAGTTAGACTAAATCAAGTTAGTCTGATTTGTCTGAGCATGCATGCATGATTCAGCAAATACAGTGCCTTCAGGAAGTATTCACATCCCTTGACTTTTTCCATATTTCGTTGTGTTACAGCCTGAATTGAAATTAATGAAATTGAGATTTTGTGTCACCGGCCTACACACTATACCCCATAATGTCAAAGTGGAATTATGCTTTTAGAATGTTACAAATTAATAAAAAAATAAAAGCTGAAGTGTCTTGAGTCAATAAGTATTCAACCCCTTATGGCAAGCCTAAATACGTTCAGGATTTAAAAAAATTGCTTAACAAGTCACACAATGAGTTGCATGGACTCACTCTGTGAGCAATACTAGTGTTCAACATGATTTCTGAATGACTACCTCATCTCTGTACCCCAGACATACAATTATCTGTGAGGTCCCTCAGGCGAGCAGTAAATTTCAAACACAGATTCAACCACAAAGACTAAGAAGGTTTCCCAATGCCTCACAAAGAAGGACAGCTATTGGTACTGTAGATGGGTAAGCATTGTAAAGTTATTAAGCATTGTATAGTTATTCATTACACTTTGGATGGTGTATCAATACACCCAGTAACTACAAAGATACAGGCGTCCTTCCTAACTCAGTTGCCGGAGAGGAAGGAAATTGCTCAGGGATTTCACCATGAGGCCAATGGTGACTTTAAAACAGTTAGAGTATATGGCTGTGATAGGAAAAAACTGAGGATGGATCAACAACATTGCAGTTACTCCACAATACTAACCTAAATGACAGAGTAAAAAGAAGGAAGCCTGTACAGAATAAAAATATTCCAAAATATGTATCCTGTTTGCAATAAGGCACTTAAGTAATTCTGCAAAGAACGTGGCATACTTCATGTCCTGAATACAAAGTGTAATGTTCGGGGCAAATCCAACAACATCACTGAAGACCACTCTTCATATTTTGAAGCATGGTGGTGGCTGCATCATGTTATGGGTATGCTTGTCAACGGCAATGACTAGGGAGTTTTTTTTTAGATAAAAAGCAAAGGTATACAGCTAAGCATAGGCAAAATCCTAGAAGAAAACCTAGTTCAGTCTGCTTTCCAACAGACACTGGGACACAATTTCACTTTTCAGCATAAACGCAAAGCCAAATCTACACTGGAGTTGCTTACCAAGATGACATTGAATGTTCCTGAGTGGCCTAGTTACAGTTTTGACTTAAATCGTCTTGAAAATCTATGGCAAGACTTGAAAATGGCTGTCTAGCAATGATCAACAACCAACTTGACAGAATTTGAAGAATGTTTTAAAGAATAATGTTCAAATACTGTACAATCCAGGTGTACAAAGCTCTTAGAGACTTACCCAGAAAGACTCACAGATGTAATCGCGGCCAAATGTGAGTCTAACATGTTTTGACTCAGGGGGTTGAATACATATCTAATCAAGATATACTCGTGTTTTATTTGTCATATTATTATTATTAATTTTTACAAATGTTAGAATTTTTCTTCCACTTTAACATTACAGAGTATTTTGTGTAGATCGCTGACAAAAAATGGCAATTAAATCAATTTGAATCCCACTTTGTAACCCAGGTCTGATATACTTCATTAGTTCACTTTATGTATGTACTGTATCTGGATACAGTACTATTTCCATACCTCTGAGAGGGTGGTGTTGAGCTGGAAGATCTGTCCCTCCCCCTCCACCTGTCGAACACACAGCTTACAGGCCAGGTCTACGGTGCTGGGACAGAACCTCTCCAGGGTGAAAGTACAGTGGAGGTTCCTCTGGGACCCAGACCACACCTGCTGGAATGACAACTCCTGGGGAGAGAAGGGGGTGGGGGTTATACTGGCACCAAGGGTGTTTGTGTATGTCTTTACATTCCGTGTGTGTGTGTACCTGGTACTTGGCTAGTAGCTTGCTTTTCCACAGTGTGTGTGGGACATCGTGGATGGACAGTCGCAGGTTGTGGGTGCTGTCCTTGAAGTTGAGTGTCTTTGGTTCATCCAGGAGTTTCCCTCCCATCTGTTTCTCCATCTGCAGAACCTCCTACAGATACACAGAGACAGACACACAGAGACAGACACACAGAGACAGACACACAGAGACAGACACACATCGACAGGTACACAGCAACAGACACACAGCGACAGACACATAGCGACAGACACACAGCGACAGACACACCGCGACAGACACAGAGACAGACACAGTGATAGAGACACACGGAGACAGACATACAGTGACAGACACACCGCGACAGACACACATCGACAGACAGCCAGCAACAGACACACAGCGACAGAAACATAGCAAAATAAAAGTTTAGATATGACTGTGGAATGAATCACACAATCACCATATACTCATTTATCGGAATTATGTGTTGGAACTTCCTATAAAATGTGTTTGCTTTTCAAATCAGGCTTTGAACATAATTTCAGCAGGCATTATGTACCTACCA
This sequence comes from Salvelinus sp. IW2-2015, assembly GCF_002910315.2. NCBI lineage: Eukaryota > Metazoa > Chordata > Actinopteri > Salmoniformes > Salmonidae > Salvelinus > Salvelinus sp. IW2-2015. Next base: position 56,733,672 of record NC_036860.1, read on the forward strand.
ACCATGTGATAACCCATCTATAAACATACACAAAATGTTACATTCACATCTACATTCAACATGATCATTCTTAATCTCATTACTCATTCCCAAACATAATAACCGGGTCCTATTCTCCTCCTTAAAGTAGTAATGAGACCTTGTCTTTCTTCACTGAAGGTGGAAGGAGGTGATGGGGGAGGAGGAGATAGAATAAATATGGCTCATATTTTCAAGGGCACGGCACCATTTCTCTAGGAGCAGCTTGGCCTTGGAGATTAGATTCAAATGCATGTGCTCATTTTCTCTTGTTACTGCACACAAACACAGCACCCACTGCTTACCTGCCTACCACACTGCATCTGCTGGCTACTCAACACACACAACACACACACCACACACACACACACACACACACACACACACACACACACACACACACACACAACACACACACACACACACACAACACACCACACACACACACACACACACACACACACACACACACACACACACACAACACACACACACTCTTACTTTGAATGAGTCCTGTGTGTCATCCAGGCAGTAAACTCTAATGTGGTACTCAAGGGCAGGGCAGGTGACGGGGCCGAAGATGGCCAGTTTGAGTCTCTTGGTGGTGGCCACGCTGCAGGACTGGCCCACCAGGCAGTATGTCCCTAGGGTCTCTGTCAGGATGTGACATGCCTCCTCATCCATCTGGATGTAACAGGGAGTGGTGAAGTTCTCCTCTCCTACCACCACCTCCTAGAGAGAGAGAGAGAGGGGGGGGGGGGGTGAGAGAGTGTGTGTGTGTATGTGTGTATCCGTATATAAGTGCCTGCCTACATACGTGTGTAAACATATGTCTGTAACAATAGACCAACATGTATGAGGTAATGTATAATGTCCCTCTCCTAGTGACAGTGCTCGATGGATCATGTCAGAGCATATTCCTGTTTCATTACTGGTGTCTGGGTCTAACTGAGTCTAAGAGGATCCTGCTGGGATCTTTATCCTGACGCTCCTATGAGCAGCACACCACCCTGGCATCCATTCAGCACATTATGAGACAGATAGACAGAAGAGGAATGACAGTATTTCATAGTGTGTGTGTGTGTGTGTGTGTGTGTGTGTGGTGTGTGTGGTGTGTGTGTGTGTGTGTGTGTGTGTGTGGTGTGTGTGTGTGTGGTGTGTGTGTGTGTGTGTGTGTGTGTTGTATGTGTGTGTGTGTGTGTGTGTGTGGGTGTGTGAGTGTGTGTGTGACAGTATTTTCTATGAGCCAGTCTGTTTAACACAGTATTATAGCTGGTCATTAGGGTCTGGTCCTGTGGTTCGGTATGAGTGTTCCACATGGGGGATAATTATAATATATAGTCGAAAACTGGGCTAAACTAGCCTCACCACACACACACACACACACACACACACACACACACACACACACACACACACACACACACACAACACACACACACACACAACACACACACACACACACACACACACACACACCACACACACACACACACACTACCACTAATAGTGTTTACAGTATATACTGTTGTTTATTCTCCACACAGTCGATCCTAATAGACCTACTACTGTACATACCATTTTCTTTTCCAAATGATATGCTGTTTATACACACCGCATATTTATATTGGACTCTACTCTGGATTGTTAATTTGACTTCATGTGTCGTTTCTTGATTCCTAGTTTAGATGTTGATTATTTGTGTATTGCATTGTATTGATAGACATTCTGCTGCCCTGTTGGAGCTAGTAACATCAACATTTAGCTGCATCTGCTATAACACCTGCAAACCTGTGTACGCGACCAATACATGTTGATTTTGATTTTGCACAAACGTAAACACACACACACGCGTAAACACACACACACACACACACGCGTAACACACACACACACACACACACACACACACACACACACACACACACACACACACACACACACACACACACACACACACACACACCACACACCACACACACACACACACAACAAGGCACACATAGGGAAGTGATTTATTTACTCAATTCCTCACTCAATTCATCACGGCCAACATTCTACACTCCAGAAACACACATATTCCATCATCAATCATGATGTGGTGACAGTGACGTGTGCAGAAAGACTCAATGAGGAGAGACTTACTGAGGCAGAGAGAACACCTGTTACTCATAACTCTCTGCTATCTCTCATCCACACACACAACACACACACACACACATATACAAACACACACATACAAACACACACACACACACACACACACAGCACACCACACACACACACACAAAAAAACAAACCAACCACACACACACACACACACACACACACACACACACACATACACACACACATACACATACACTTGCACCCATGCTCCCATGCACGCGCACGCACCCACCTATCCACAAGTCTCCTGCTGTGCTTTCACACACACCGACACCGACACACACACACACACACAAAAACATACACACACACAAACACATACACACACTTTTCTCTAACAGCTCCCTTTGCTGGACATTTCCAATGAGATATGATTATTCACACTGGATGATGGTAATATATTACACTACATGGCTCTTTGAACATCTCATTCCAAAATCATGGGCATTAATATGTATTTGGTCCCCCCTTTGCTGCTATAACTGCCTCCACTCTTCAGGGAAGACTTTCCACTAGATGTTGGAACATTGCTTCGGGGACTTGCTTCCATTCAGCTACAGGAGCATTAGTGAAGTTGGGCACTGATGTTGGACGATTAGGCCTGGCTTGCAGTTGGCGTTCCAATTCATCCCAAAGGTGTTCGATGGGGTTGAGGTCAGGGCTCTATGCAGGCCACTCAAGTTCTTCCACACCGATCTCGACAAACCATTCTGTATGGACCTCACTTTGTGCACAGGGGCCTTGTCATGCTGAAACAAGAAAGGGCCTTTCCCAAACTGTTGCCCCAATGTTGGAAGCACAGAATCATCTAGAATGTCATTGTATGCTGTAGTATTAAGATTTCCCTTCACTGGAACTAAGGGGCCTAGCCCGAACCATGAAAAACAGCCCCAGACCATTATTCACTTCACAAAAACAGCACTTACAGTTGACCGTGGCAGCTCTACCAGGGCATAAATTTGACGAACTGAACATCCTATGACTGTGCCATGTTGAAAGTCACTGAGCTCTTCAATAAGGCCATTATACTGCCAATGTTTGTCTATGAAAATTGCATGGCTGTGTACCCGATTTTATACACCTGTCAGCAACGGGTGTGGCTGAAATAGCTGAATCCACTAATTTGAAGGGTTGTTCACATACTTTTGTATATATAGTGCATTTACCCAGATGCTGAATCTCTCTCACTATGTCTGTCTGTCTGACGTCTGTATGTCTGACGTCTGTATGTCTGACGTCTGTCTGTCTGTCTGTCTGAAGTATGTCTGTATGTCTGACGTCTGTCTGTCTGTCTGAAGTATGTCTGTCTGTCTGACGTCTGTCTGTCTGACGTTTGTCTGTCTGTCTGAAGTATGTCTGTCTGTCTGTCGTCTGTCTGTCTGACGTTTGTCTGTCTGTCCTGAAAAGTATTGTCTGTCTGTCTGTCTGTCTGTCCTGTCTGTCGTCTGTCGTCTGTCTGTCTGTCTGTCTGTCTGTCTGTCTGTCTGTCGTGTCTGTCCTGTCTGTCTGTCTGTCTGTCGCTGTCTGTCTGTCTGTATGTCTGTCTGTCTGTCTGTCTGTCTGCCTCTCTATGGGGAGAATTAGAAGGGATAGCTACCATTTTCTGTCATAGAAAACACAATATATCACCAGTCCTATGTGTGTCGTTGGCCTCAGCTCAGTGGGAAGAGAAGCTCATATAAAGCAACTAGCCGTCACCTCAGGATATTACCATCCACATAGCTGACAGGCTGAGATATAGTCAATACTTATTTTTCTGTTTAAATGCTTTCACTCCACAATCTTGTTTTATTGGCTACCCAGAGCCAATCCGTCAAAGTCATGTCCTGTACAGTATGTAGCCCACAATAAGACTGTATATTACAGATGTTTTTGTTTTTCTTGCAAATCTGAAGGTTTATAAGTATCTTTGTCAACAGAGCTGACAAAGAGAGTCCAAGGCACATCTAATAAAGTTTCTCTCAGGACAGGCAGTTCTTCTGTTTTACACAGTAGAACGAACGGCTAAAAAAGACTCAAGCTAGTCTCTCAGTACCACATCAAACCCACATCTCTCTCAGAGTCACTCACAGTCTCTCTCTCCCACACTGACTGCAGAGGGGTCAGGTGGTCAAAATATACAGAGATCTAGTTTATCTTTCCAACACACAACCCTGAACCCTAAAACCCACCGCTTTCAAAAGTCTGAATCTACAATTCTAAGAATCTAAGAAATAATACAGGAATCTAGTTTATCCTATCAATAGTGTTCTATACAACCTTCAATTAAAATAAACCCCACTGCTTTCTATAGACGTGTCTGACGGGATGTAGGAATCTAGGAAATAATACAGGAAGCTAGGAAACTAGCGTTCTTCCAACACCCTTATACCTAACCCTTAACTAGTCTTCACCCCACTGCTTTCTGTAGGACTATATCTTAGTGAAACTCTGACAGAAACCCACAGACCTTGAGTGGTAGAGCAGGGCTGTATCAGCTCTGATGGGATGAGAGGCTAGAGGCTGTTGCCAAGCAGCTGAAGGATTATAGAGCCAGGCCAGGGCTGTGTATGAGAGGATGGGAGTATCAGTGCGTGAGTTGACAGGCCAGTGATGACCAGGCCAGATGCACTGCTCTGACAGCTCGCTCTGGAATGGAACCATTTCAGTGTTTTACATCGACACCCAAATACATCCCTTCACATGTCAATACTACAGAACCCCAGGGACTAGTCTAACTGACAGTAAAATGAACAACCAGATGATTTCCGAACAAATTATGAAGAATAATTGATAGGAAATGTATTTAGCTTAACAACTACTGACAATTGTATTATATTTCACATATTAGAGTAGAATTCAGCACCCCAAGCTAAGGAAAAAGAAGGCACCTTTCATCTGCAGCACGACTCAACTGCAAGGGAAAGAATGAGTGTGTAGGAGAGTACTATTAAACTGAGAAAGTGTGAGTTTGTGTGTGTATCAGAGATATTACATGTACAGTGCATTCGGAAAGTATTCAGACCCCTTGACTTTTTTCACATTTTGTTATGTTATAGGTTTATTCTAAAATGGATTAAATAGTTTTTTATCCTTAGCAATCTACACACAATATCCCATAATGACAAAGCTATTTTTTTGTTGCGAATTCATAAAATAAATAATTACGCACATTTACATAAGTATTCAAACCCTTTACTCAGTAATTTGTTGAAGCACCTTTGGCAGCGATTACAGCCTCGAGTATTCTTGGGTATGACACTACAAGCGTGGCACACTTGTACTTGGGGAGTTTCTCCCATTCTTCTCTGCAGATCCTCTCAAGCTCTGTCAGGTTGGATGGGGAGCGTCACTTCACAGCTATTTTCAGGTCTCTCCAGAGATGTTAGATCGGGTTCAAGTCCGGGCTCTGACTGGACCACTCAAGAACATTCAGAGACTTGTCCCAAAGCCACTCCGCGTTGTCTTGGCTGTGTGCTTAGGGTCGTTGTCCTGTTGGAAGGTGAACCTTCATCCCAGTCTGTTGTCCTGAGTGCTCTGGAGCAGGTTTTCATCAAGGATCTCTGGACTTTGCTCTGTTCATCTTTCCCTTGATCCTGACTAGTCTCCCAGTCCCTGACGCTGAAAACATCCCCACAGCATGTTGCTGCCACCACCACACTTCACCGTAGGGATGGTGCCAGAGTTCCTCCAGACGTGACGCTTGGCATTCAGGCCAAAGAGTTCCATTTTGGTTTCATCAGACCAGAGAATCTTATTCTCATGGTCTCTCGGTGCCACTCCAAATGGGCTGTCATGTGCCTTTTACTGAGGATTGGCTTCCATCTGGTCACTCTACCATAAAGGCCTGATTGGTGGAGTGCTGCAGAGATGGTTGTCCTTCTGGAAGGTTCTCCTATGTAAACAGAGGAACTCTGGAGCTCTGTCAGAATGACCATCGTGTTCTTGGTCACCTCCCTGACTTAAGCCCTTCTCCCCTGATTGCTCAGTTTGTCCTGGCAGCCAACTCTAGGAAGAGTCTTGGTGGTTCAAAACTTCTTCCATTTAAGAATGATGGAGGCCAGTGTATTCTTGGGGACATTCAATGCTGCATAAATGTTTTGGTACCCATCCCCAGATCTGTGCCTCGACACAATCCTGTCTCTACGGACAACTCCTTCGAACTCATGGCTTGGTTTTTGCTCTGACATGCACTGTCAACTGTGGGACCTTATATAAACAGATGTGTGCCTTTCCAAATCATGTCCAATCAATTGAATTTACCACAGGTGGACTCCAATCAAGTTGTAGAAACATCTCAAGGACGATCAATGGAAACAGGATGCACCTGAGCTGTAATTTCAAGTCTCATAGCAAAGGTTCTGAATACTTATATAAATAAGGTATTTCTGTTTTTTATTTTTAATACATTTGCTAACATTTCTAAAAACCTTTTTTCGCTTTGTCATTATGGGGTATTGTGTGTAGATTGATGAGGAAAACATTTAATGTATTCCAGTTTAGAATAAGGCTTTTTGGAAAAAGTCAAGGGGTCTGAATACACAGGTGGTGGTGGTGGTGGTGGAGGTGGTGGTGGTGGTGGAGGTGGTGGAGGTGGTGGTGGTGGTGGAGGTGGTGGAGGTGGTGGATGTGTGTGTGGTGGTGGTGGAGGGGGGACAATGTTACCAGCTCTAAGGAGGTGTTTCTAGTGCAGAGGCGTTTGCAAGGCTGCATCTGCCTTCTGCTACTGCAATTAAACCATTATGTTTGTATGTGTGCCTGTTTGTATGTGTGCCTGTGTGTGGCCTTGTGTGTGTGTGTGAGTGTGTGTGTGTGTGTGTGTGTTGTGTGTGTGTTGTGTGTGTGTGTGTGTGTGTGTGTTGTGTGTGTGTGTGTGTGTGTTTGTTTTGTGTGTGTGTGTGTGTTGTGGGTGTGTGTGTGTTGTGTGTGGTGTGGTGGCGTGCGTGCGTGCGTGCGTGCGTGCGTTGTGTGTGTGTGTGAAATGCCAGCATGCTATTCCCTATAACCGTTCTTACACAATCCTCTGTCTCTAATTCAGCTTGTGCTGTGTGCAGACTGAACAACACTAACCCAGCGCAGGCTGTATGTATGTATGTATGCAGGCTGCTTTACTCTCCCTGCTATCAGAGATGCAGTAGCTCATCCCATTCTCCGCTCCAGGCCTGGGCAAAGGCCGGCCCGGAGGACGTATCCGGCCTGCAACCTGATTCAGTACGGCCTGCGGAATCATGCTTAGATCACATAAAGAATTTGCGATAGTAATGTTTTGAAAATTAAAAGCCCAATGAATACTCGCCTTCGTGTAATGATTTAACTCCCAGTGCTTGTGGGACATTTATTTTGGAGACACACAAAAATAACAACTGCATGAGGACAGACAGTGCCTGACAGGCTGACACACACGTCACAGATACAAATAGTAGCTAGTTAGAAATTGTGCAAAAGTATGTTTTTCAAAGATTTCAAAGAAAAGGAAAGTAGATAATGAATGTAGGGTGTTCCAGCAAGAGTGGACATCGAAATAGTTCTTTATTGAGGTATCAGGGAAAGCTGTGTGCTTAGTGTGAAAAGAGACCATCGCTGTCTTCAAAGACTGCAACTTGTCCTGACACTTCCAGACAAAGCATGCAGAGAAATATAGGAACGTCTTCTGAGCAGAGGGCAAGCGCATCGAAAGAGTTGCTTTCTCAGTTGCAAAAGCAACAAGGACTTTTCACAAAACTGTATTCAGCAAACGATGGAATTGCGAGAGCTAGCAATGTACTGTCCCACAAAATTGCTAAATATAGCAAGCCATTCGCTGAGGGCAAATTAATTAAAGAATGTTTAATTGACTCTGCAGCAATACTTTGCCCTTGACAAGAAAGAGCTGTTTGAAAATGTTTCCCTGTCAAGATGAAGAGTGACACGGCGTGTTGAGGACATCACAGAGAATATGGAACAACAGTTGAATAACAAGGTAAAGGATTTCACCTATTTCTCCGTGGCCCTGGATGAGAGCAGTGATGCACGTGACACGGCGTAGATGTTGATATTCTTACGAGACATCATTGAAATTACAGAGGAGCTTGCTCCAGTGCAGTCAATGAAGAGCAAAACCACAGGGAAATATTTATTGGAGGAGGTTAATAAGTGAAAAGTTAGGAAATAAGTTTGGCCTTTTGAAAAGAATACAAGATCAAGTGACTGAGCTGAACTCAGATCATAAAATAATTTTCCTGCTTTGCATTTTTCATCAGGAGGTGCTCTGTAAATGTGTTCTGAAAATGAGAACATTTGACATGTTTCTACGAACATTACGGATACTTTTTGGAATTTTCATCGAACGGAACGAGGGTTTGGTTTTCTGAACATAACGCGCAACCTAACGGGCGTTTTTTTGTTATAAAAGTAATATTTATCGAACAAAAATAACATTTATTGTGTAACTGGGAGTCTCGTGAGTGCAAACATCCGAAGATTATCAAAGGTAAGCGATTCATTCTATTGCTTTTCTGACTTTCGTGACCATGCTAATTTGGGGCTAGCTGTTCTAGCATTGATTGATACACTCACAAAAGCTTGGATTGCTTTCGCTGCAAAGCATATTTTCAAAATCTGACACGATAGGTGGATTAACAACAAGCTAATCTGTGTTTTGGTATATTTCACTTGTGATTGCATGATTATAAATATTTTTAGTAATATTTTGCGCCCTGCAATTCAACGGTTGTTTAGGAAAATGATCCCGCTAAAGGGATCCGTAGCGCAGAGAAGTTAAAAAGGGTGTGGGACCTGAAGTTGGAGATTGCTGAGATCTTGCAAATGAAAGGAAAATAAACTCAGTAACAAAAGAAATCCCCCTTTTTCAGGATCCTGTCTATCAAAGATAATTTGTAAAAATCCAAATAACTTCACCGATCTTCATTGTAAAGGGTTTAAACACTGTTTCCCATACAAAAGAAAAAGAAAGACGCCCAGGGTCCCTGCTCATCTGCGTGAACGTGGCTTATGCATGCTGCAAGGAGGCATGAGGACTGCAGATGTGGCCAGGGCAATAAACTGCAATGTCCGTACTGTGATACGCCTAAGACAGTGCTACAGGGAGACAGGATAGACAGCTGATCGTCCTCGCAGTGGCAGACCACGTGTAACAACACCTGCACAGGATTGGTACATCCGAACATCCCACCTGCGGGACAGGTACAGGATGGCAACAACAACTGCCCGAGTTACACCAGGAACGCACAATCCCTCCATCAGTGCTCAGACTGTCCGCAATAGGCTGAGAGAGGCTGGACTGAGGGCTTATAGGCCTGTTGTAAGGCAGGTCCTCACCAGACATCACCGGCAACAACGTCACCTATGGACACAAACCCACCGTCGCTGGACCAGACAGGACTGGCAAAAAGTGCTCTTCACTGACGAGGGGTGATGGTCGGATTTGCGTTTATCGGCGAAGGAATGAGCGTTACATCGAGGCCTGTACTCTGGAGCGGGATCGATTTGGAGGTGGAGGGTCCGTCATGGTCTAGGGCGATGTGTCACAGCGTCATCGGACTGAGCTTCTTGTCATTGCAAGCAATCTCAATGCTGTACATTACAGGGAAGACATCCTCCTCCCTCATGTGGTACCCTTCCTGCAGGCTCATCCTGACATGACCCTCCAGCATGACAATGCCACCAGCCATACTGCTCGTTCTGTGCGGGATTTCCTGCAAGACAGGAATGTCAGTGTTCTGCTATGGCCAGCGAAGAGCCCGGCTCTCAATCCCATTGAGCACGTCTAGGACCTGTTGGATCGGAGGGTGAGGGCTAGGGCCATTCCCCACAGAAATGTCCGGGAACTTGCAGGTGCTTGGTGGAAGAGTGGGGTAACATCTCACAGCAAGAACTGGCAAATCTGGTGCAGTCCATGAGGAGGAGATGCACTGCAGTACTTAATGCAGCTGGTGGCCAAACCAGATACTGACTGTTACCTTTGATTTTGACCCCCCCCCCCCCTTTGTTCAGGGGCACATTATTCCATTTCTGTTAGTCACATGTCTGTGGAACTTGTTCAGTTTATGTCTCAGTTGTTGAATCTTGTTATGTTCATACAAATATTTACACATGTTAAGTTTGCTGAAAATAAACGCAGTTGACAGTGAGAGGACGTTTCTTTTTTTGCTGAGTTTATGTGGATTTCCCTTAACTGCAAGATAAAGAATGGTTGGCTGATTTTGCCTTCACCGTGGACATCATGGCCCTCATGAATGAACTGAATTCCAAACTACAAGGGAAGGGCCTTTTTTCACATCAGCTGTACAGCCTTGTCAAAGCCTTCAAGGGAAAATTACTCCTCCTGACCCGCCAAGTAGAAGCCAACAATCTCACCCACCTTCTGACACTACTAGTCTGTTCGATATCAGGTGACCAGTGGGAGAAGTATACAACGCTGCTGCGTGCTTTGAACTGTGAGTTTTCTCCTCGTTTTGAGGATTTCAAAGTGTTGGAAAAAGACATGCTGTTGGTTTCTTCTCCTTTCACCTTCAATGTGGATAACGCTACCACTGACCTGCAACTTGAGCTTATCGATCTTCAGTCTGATGCAATGATTTGAGAACTATTCAAAACAATGTCACTGATGAGGTTCTATGCATTTCTCGATTAACAAAACTTTCCAAAGATTAGGAGTCATGCTCAGAAGATATTTGTACTGTTTGGGTCAACCTATGTATGTGAACAGACATTTTCAGTGATGAAATATAACAAGTCAAGGCACAGATCATCTCTTACTGACTCTCACTTCTCAGCAACCCCGTGCATAGCGACGTCAGAAACTATACCTGACTTCACTGATTGAGTAGTTTAAATGTAATGTTGAGCTCTCCCTCTTTCTGGTGTTTTTGTTCCTACCCGTTAACAAGAGTTCTGTCTGTAGTGCTGAATGGACAGTGTGCTTTTCCCTCCGTGTAGTTCATTGCATGTTTAATAATGAAAATACCTACCAAAAGGAGAACATGGATGTGGTTTATTTCTGTGCATGTTAAAAAAGTTAAATAAGTAGCATATTGTATCTGGACGTGATTTACAATAGATATATCTGTCAACACAGTCATATACATTATGTATAATCCTGTAATATGATTCTGGCCCGCGATAGCAAAAATATATTCTAATGTGGCCCTCCATGGAAAATAATTGCCCAGGCCTGCTCTACTCTGTTAATCCCCACGGTCATCCTACCTCATGTCATTTATCCATTATAATTCTGCATTAGTTCTTTCCCTCCAACTTTGTCTTGTCTTTTTCCTCAATATTGCATCACCTTTTCCAGTACCATCTTCAATCTCCACACACATTGGCAGGCACAGCAACATGCCACTCACCTCCCACTGGGCCTGCTGTGATTGGCTCTTGAGCTGGATCAGCCAATCCTCGGCTGAATCACTATTGGCCTCAGCACAGTGGTGCATGGTGATGATGACTGGGCGAGTCAGGAGGGCCCCTGGGGGGCCACAGCTCACCACTGAACTCAGCACTGTCTGGCAGTCATCGACTGGGGGTCTGGGGGAACACACAGACACACAGGTTAGACGTGTTGTGACAGTGTGGGTAGTGTCTGTAGGAGATGTGTGTGCTGACCGGTGTAAACAGCAGAGCCAGAAGGGAAAAAATGTATTGTAGTTACCTCATGCTGTCCTTCCTGTGAACGGTCACGTACATCTCATACACTCTACCCTGTGGGACAGCCCCCGCTGGAACTAGGAGACTCACCCCTGTGGAGACAAGACACACCGCGATCACACACACTCTAGTCACACACACACACTGTGGTCACACACACTGTGGTCACACACACTTTAGTCACACACTAGTAACACACACACACACTAGTCAGACACAGTCCAGTCACACACACTGTCTGTCCAGCCCTGCACTGACCTCCAGCCCTCCCTGTCATGCTCACTCTGTCATTCTGTGTTTAGTGTTTATCCCCTACCTAGGCCCATGCAGACAGACAGCCTGCCAGTCAGACCGAGAGAGAGAGACAGACAGAGCGACAGAGAGACAGTAGAGAGGCATCCTGAGGCCAAAACAACCACAGTCCCCAATCACTTCCCCTTCCCTGTCTCTTACTGTAGTTTAAACACTGCCTCACAATGCCCCCTAACAACATTATATGGTAGATTAGAACGTATGTGATTTAAATGTTCTCCATCTGTGTCTGATTTGATTTAGTAGGATCCCCATTTGCCTTACTGGGGTCGACACATAACGAAAAATACATTACACACAAAATAATTTACTGCTTGCTCTGTTTTTTCAACTTGTTGGAGTGTAATGATTCCTGTAATTATTTTTTGTTTATATCACTTGTATCTATTATCTACTTCACTTGCTTTGGCAATGTTAACATATGTTTCCCCATGCCATAAACCCGTAGAGCGAGAGAGAGAGCGAGAGCGAGAGAGAGAGCGAGAGAGAGAGAGAGACAGCGAGAGCGAGAGCGAGAGCGAGAGAGACTTTT
>NC_036860.1:56748430-56753622 GCF_002910315.2 Salvelinus sp. IW2-2015
GACTTTTTTTTTTGTTGACTTTTGGTCTTTCTTCACCGTGAAACATTCACCTTCTCATTTAAACCCCCAAAAACAACAAAAAAAAAAAATATCCTGTACTGCATACATGTACCATTACTCACCTTTCCATCTACCACATGATACAAACCACTATCACAATACCCAAAACAATACCCACTCCTACAACCATATATCCAAAACATCTTCCCCAGCTATACAGACAGCCCCCCAACACAACATATCTCCTCAAACATCTCCACACGTTTTATCATTTTATAGAACTCAAACTCAACCCTAAGGCGCGCAGAGACCATCCCATTAAACAATATAGTAAAGGGTCTGTTATCCCCCCACCTTGACCCTGTTCCCTCCTTGTAGCCAAAATAGCTAACTTTGCCTGAGCAAACAGAAAATTCAAACAAAAACATATTGGCTTTCTCCTTACTCTCAAAATACCTGTATCCCATTATTAACAATGTACATATTGCCAAAGCTTACTTTGGAGATTTACAATATCTCTCTCTCGCTCTCTCTGTGTAACATGATGAGGTAGCTAATATCAGCCAGAAACAAGTTTTCCAGAGAAAAACTCCAGAAACCCTAGAAGTTGTTGTCCTGTTTCTGCCTGCTTTTCCGAGCTGTCAACATGCATCTGTACTGCATCACAAACAGACCGCATGTGCTAAATGAGAACCGCACAGATAATGTAGGCAGTACTAGAGCTTAAACAGAACAGAAGTGTACCAACCACATGCTCTGTGCTCTGAGCAGACAGGCACCCAGCAACTCTTACAGCCCTGTCACGCAGTGTGTGGAACACATGCTCTGATTGACCGTGGAGAGCTTTAAGAACTCTTTCAAAGTCAAATCTCTCTCTCTCTTTCTGTCTCTCTGTCTCTCTCCTTCTCTCTCCCCCTCTCTCCCTCCCTCTCTCTCTGACTCTCTCTCTCTCCTTCTCTCACCCCCTCTCTCCCTCCCTCTCTCCAGGGAGTCATGCTTCAGTATGGCGTTAGCCCCTATTACAGGCCATTGTAGAGGATAAGGGTGATCCCTGGTGAATAAGAGGGGAAGCGGTGTCAGGATCACAGCATCATCTCCTGATCATAATGAATGAATGGAAAACTAGCGCTCCCCCCGTTGGAGCATAGCGTGGGAAGGGGGATGGAAGTAAGGGAGGGGGGTGAGAATGATCCCCATGTCAGTCCTGACTCCACATAGGCTCCTAATCCTGTTATTACACACACCGTGCTAAGTCACTTTGAGGAAACAGCCTTCTAACACACTCACCACGAGGGGACCTTGTCAGCTGCTCCATAGAACTATACAAGAGGGAGAACTGATAAAGCACCTAAAACCAATGTCAGTGTATGAAAGCACCAAAGCTCCAATCATCATCTAGAGACTAGAGCGGTCTGTTAATTGCTTATGGCTAAGGCCCCTAAACCTGATGGATTTGCAGGGACGTTTTTTTATAAACCTTTACCTTTACAGCCTTACCGGAATACTTATTCAGTTTAAAGTTCATTTTGAATAGGACTAATTAGTTTGACTTCAATTAATTCCACTGCTAGACTTCCAATGACTAACCGCTTAGGGATATTCTGTCTCAACAGTTTCCTTCTGGCTAAACAGACCCTGGCCTGTGCTGTATTAAAGCTAGAACCCTTAATAGCTACATCCAATCAAGGCTGAACAACAAGGCTTTGGACGGAATTGCAGAATCTCCACATGAGACCTGGACGGAGTCTGAGGACAAAGTGAGGGAAACGATCTCGGAGAAATTGAAGATAGACCACAGGAAGACTGAGGTGTAGCGCGCCGACAGGACTGGAAGACCCACCACCGGCCCAGTTGATAGGCCCAGGCCGATAGTGGTCAAGTTCCTGAGGTTCAAGGAAAAGGTAGCTGTTCTGGAAAGAGCCAAGAACTTGAGAGGAACGTATATCTTCCTCAATGAGGACTATCCTGAAGCTGTGAGCCAGAAGAGGAAAGAACTGAGCCCAGCCATGAAAGCTGCCAGAGCGCGTGGGGACATTGCTTACATCCGCTATGACAGGCTCATTGTCCACCCTCCCAGAAGCCTGGAAAGGATGAGAGAGCCAAGCCTGTGGGTTTGTAGCTTCAACCCTGCAGCACACACACACACTTGCCAATTGATTAATGGACTACTGAATGTATATTTTTCTCTCTTACTTTGTTTGCTCTTTTCAGTATTATGTTTATCTCTGATAAGTTACGCAAGAAAGGGCTGAAAATAGCCCATATTAATATATGCAGCCTTAGAAATAAGGTTCATGAAATCAATAACTTGCTAACATCAGATAACATTCATATATTAGCCATTTCTGAGACTCACTTAGATAATTCATTTGATGATACAGCAGTAGCAATACAAGGATATAACATCTATAGAAGAGACATAAATGCTTATGGGGAAGGTGTTGCTGAGCCATATCCCTGTAATGCTTAGAGAAGATCTCATGTCAAGTGTTATTGAAGTGTTGTGGTTGCAGGTTCACTTGGCACATCTAAAGCCTTTTCTTTTGGGGTGTTGCTATAGGCCACCAAGTGCTAACAGTCAATATCTAAATAATGTGTGTGAAGTGCTTGATAGTGTATGTGATGTAAACAGAGAGGTCTACTTTCTTGGGGACCAGAATATTGACTGGTTTTCATCAAGCTGTACGCTCAAGAGGAAG
This sequence comes from Salvelinus sp. IW2-2015, assembly GCF_002910315.2. Taxonomy (NCBI): domain Eukaryota; kingdom Metazoa; phylum Chordata; class Actinopteri; order Salmoniformes; family Salmonidae; genus Salvelinus; species Salvelinus sp. IW2-2015. Next base: position 56,751,130 of record NC_036860.1, read on the forward strand.
TTTCTTACTGTAACCAGTGCCTGTAATCTGGCTCAGGTTATTAATCAACCTATCAGGGTGTTTACAAACACTACAGGAACAACATCATCCACATGTATCAATCACATTTTTACTAATACTGTAGAACAGTGTTCTAAGCTGTATCCGTACCCATTGGCTGCAGTGATCACAATATAGTGGCTATATCCAGGAAAGCCAAAGTTCCAACAGCTGGGCCTAAAATAGTGTATAAGAGATCATACAAAAGATTTTGCTGTGACTCTAATGTGGGTGATGTTAAAAATATTTGTTTGATGTGATTAACGAGGAGCATCCAGACGCTGCACTTGATGAATTTATGAAATTGCTTCTTCCAATTATTGATAAACATGCACCTGTTAAAAAACTGACTGTTAGAACTGTTAAGGCTCCGTGGATTGATGAGGAATTTTAAAACTGTATGGTTGAAAGAGATGGGGCAAAAGGAGTGGCTAATAAGTCTGGCTGCATATCTGACTGGCTGACTTACTGCAAATTGAGAAACTATGTGACTAAACTCAACAAAAAGAAGAAGAAACTGTATTATGAAGCCACGATCAATGATATAACTTTGGAGTACTTTAAATGAAATTATGGGCAGATAGACAAATTCAACTCCATCTTTCACCATATCAGATGGCTTATTCATCACAAAACCATTTGATGTTGCCAAATATTTTAATGATTACTTCATTGGGAAAGTGGGCAAACTTAGGCTGGATATGCCAACAACGAACAGTTTTTCATGCAAAAAAAACAATATTATGAAAGAAAATAATTGCAAGTTTGAATTTTGTAAAGATAGTGTGGGAGAGGTGGAAAATGTATTGTTATCGTTCATAATGACAACCCTCCTGGCATTGACAACTTAGATGGAAAGCTACTGAGGATGGTAGCTGACTCTATAGCCACTCCTATCTGTCATATCTTTAATCTGAGCCTAAAGGAAAGTGTTGCTCCTCAGACCTGGAGGGAAGCCAGAGTCAATCCGCTACCGGAGTGGCGCAGCGGTCTAAGGCATTGCATCTCAGTGCACGAGGCGTCACTACAGTCCATGGTTTGAATCCAGGCTGTATCACATCCGGCCAGGATTGAGAGTCCCAGCGTTGTCTGGGTTTGGCCGGGGAAGGCCGTCATTGTAAATAAAAATGTGTTCTTAACTGACTTGTCTAGTTAAATAAAGTTTAAATAAATACCCAAGAGTGGTAGTGGCCTTTCCTGGTTCTAACAGCAGACATACTGTATAAGCTTGCTGACAGCTCTTAGCAAAAAATTGTGTTTGGCCAAACAAAATGCTATTTCTCTTTAAACAAATTAACAACAGACTTTCAGAGTGCTTATAGAGAAGGGCACTCAACATGTACTGCACTGACACAACTGACTGATGATTGGTTGAAAGAAATTGATAATAAGAAGATTGTGGGAGCAGTACTATTAGATTTCTGTGCAGCCTTTGATATTATTGACCATAACTTATGTGTTATGGCTTTTCAACCTATGCCATATCATGGATTCAGAGCTATCTATCTAATAGAACTCAAAGGGTTTTCTTTAATGGAAGCGTCTCTAATGTCAAACATGTAAAGTGTGGTGTACCGCAGGGCAGCTCTCTAGACCCTCTACTCTTTTCTATTTTTACCAATGACCTGCCAACTCAGGTACTACTACAGCATGTACTTTAAGATAGTCATTTCGAGCTGAGATACTCTTACTGAATATATACATGGATTGCTATCAGCATCTTAAGTAGATCATCTATAGTGAGAGATTCGAACTGTATTACTATGATGAAGTCATCATATGATGCGACTGAGAGTCGTATTGAGTGTATTTGAGCAGTCAATATGATCTCCCGCGTAATCTGACTAGGGATGCATACTGGATTCTACGCAAGAGTGCTACTAGATTTTTTCGTACTGAGTCGTCCTCCTCTGTGATTTTACTGGTGATTCTATCTGGAGTACTAATATGTTCTACTGATTACTAGAGAATCTCTCTATATCTCTGATTACTGATGTTTCTGACTATAGGCCACCAAGTGCTAAGCTCAATACTAATTAATGTGTGTGAAGTGCTTGATAGTGTATGTGATGTAAACAGAGAGGTCTACTTTCTTGGGGACCAGAATATTGACTGGTTTTCATCAAGCTGTACGCTCAAGAGGAAGTTTCTTACTGTAACCAGTGCCTGTAATCTGGCTCAGGTTATTAATCAACCTATCAGGGTGTTTACAAACACTACAGGAACAACATCATCCACATGTATAACTTCACATTTTTACTAATACTGTAGAACAGTGTTCTAAGCTGTATCCGTACCCCATTGGTGCAGTGATCACATATAGTGGCTATATCCAGGAAAGCCAAAGTTCCAACAGCTGGGCCTAAAATAGTGTATAAGAGATCATACAAAAGATTTTGCTGTGACTCTAATGTGGGTGATGTTAAAAATATTTGTATTGATGGTGGATGATAA
>NC_036860.1:56757679-56775527 GCF_002910315.2 Salvelinus sp. IW2-2015
ATGACCTTGCCCCTGGCAATAAACAAAGCATGTGTGTCCATGTATGCTGATGATTCAACCATATACGCATCAGCAACCACCCACAGCTAATAAAGTCATCCTTGATAACCTCTTTATAAACAAAAATAGAAAAAGAATTAAGAGTCCAGCGGTTATTGGAAGATCCCAGCCAATGGTGTGGAAAATGTCCCAAAGGAGACGTCAGCTGAAATAACCATCTTTGCTCGTCCAAAGTCTGGCCCAAACAGTCTCTGCAAATAACTAAGAGCATCCTCCATGTAAGTTGGAGTTGATAGTTCAAACATGTCGAGTTCTCATTTAAGATGGCGTGAAGCAGCCCTACACTGACATCAAAAGTCTGAAAACTAGGAGTTACCCTCTGCGTGTACAGAGAGTGAATAAGTGTCCATTAAGTACCGGCCCTGCCACCCCAAGAGTTTGTGTTTGAGTTTTATTTTATTGTTTGATGTGATTAACGAGGAGCATCCAGACGCTGCACTTGATGAATTTATGAAATTGCTTCTTCCAATTATTGATAAACATGCACCTGTTAAAAAACTGACTGTTAGAACTGTTAAGGCTCCGTGGATTGATGAGGAATTTTAAAACTGTATGGTTGAAAGAGATGGGGCAAAAGGAGTGGCTAATAAGTCTGGCTGCATATCTGACTGGCTGACTTACTGCAAATTGAGAAACTATGTGACTAAACTCAACAAAAAGAAGAAGAAACTGTATTATGAAGCCACGATCAATGATATAACTTTGGAGTACTTTAAATGAAATTATGGGCAGATAGACAAATTCAACTCCATCTTTCACCATATCAGATGGCTTATTCATCACAAAACCATTTGATGTTGCCAAATATTTTAATGATTACTTCATTGGGAAAGTGGGCAAACTTAGGCTGGATATGCCAACAACGAACAGTTTTTCATGCAAAAAAAACAATATTATGAAAGAAAATAATTGCAAGTTTGAATTTTGTAAAGATAGTGTGGGAGAGGTGGAAAATGTATTGTTATCGTTCATAATGACAACCCTCCTGGCATTGACAACTTAGATGGAAAGCTACTGAGGATGGTAGCTGACTCTATAGCCACTCCTATCTGTCATATCTTTAATCTGAGCCTAAAGGAAAGTGTTGCTCCTCAGACCTGGAGGGAAGCCAGAGTCAATCCGCTACCGGAGTGGCGCAGCGGTCTAAGGCATTGCATCTCAGTGCACGAGGCGTCACTACAGTCCATGGTTTGAATCCAGGCTGTATCACATCCGGCCAGGATTGAGAGTCCCAGCGTTGTCTGGGTTTGGCCGGGGAAGGCCGTCATTGTAAATAAAAATGTGTTCTTAACTGACTTGTCTAGTTAAATAAAGTTTAAATAAATACCCAAGAGTGGTAGTGGCCTTTCCTGGTTCTAACAGCAGACATACTGTATAAGCTTGCTGACAGCTCTTAGCAAAAAATTGTGTTTGGCCAAACAAAATGCTATTTCTCTTTAAACAAATTAACAACAGACTTTCAGAGTGCTTATAGAGAAGGGCACTCAACATGTACTGCACTGACACAACTGACTGATGATTGGTTGAAAGAAATTGATAATAAGAAGATTGTGGGAGCAGTACTATTAGATTTCTGTGCAGCCTTTGATATTATTGACCATAACTTATGTGTTATGGCTTTTCAACCTATGCCATATCATGGATTCAGAGCTATCTATCTAATAGAACTCAAAGGGTTTTCTTTAATGGAAGCGTCTCTAATGTCAAACATGTAAAGTGTGGTGTACCGCAGGGCAGCTCTCTAGACCCTCTACTCTTTTCTATTTTTACCAATGACCTGCCCCTGGCAATAAACAAAGCATGTGTGTCCATGTATGCTGATGATTCAACCATATACGCATCAGCAACCACAGCTAATAAAGTCACTGATACCCTTAACAAAGAGTTAAGTTTGTTTTGGAATGGGTGGGCAGTAATAAACTGGTCCTGAACATCTCTTAAACTAAGAGCATTGTATTTGGTACAAATCATTCCTTAAGTTCTAGACCTCAGCTGAATCTGGTAATGAATGGTGTGGCTGTTGAAGAAGTTGAGGAGACTAAATTACTTGGTGTTACCTTAGATTATAAACTGTCATGGTCAAAACATATAGATTTAATGGTTGTAAAGATGGGGAGAGGTCTGTCCGTAATAAAGAGATGCTCTGCTTTTTTGACACCACACTCCAAAAAAGCAAGTTCTGCAGGCTCTAGAACACAACGGCATGTTTTGCTCTTCATTGTAATCAGAGGGCTGATATAAATACTATGCATGCCAGTCTCTCTTGGCTAAGAGGTGAGGAGAGACTGACTGCATCACTTCTTATTTTTGTAAGAAACATTAATGTGTTGGAAATCCTAAATTGTTTGCATAGTCAACTTACACACAGCTCTGACACACACACTACCCCACCAGACATGCCACCAGGGGTCTTTTCACAGTCCCCAAATCCAGAACAAATTCAACAAAGCGTACAGTATTATATAGAGCCCTTATCGCATGGAACTTCCATCTCATATTGCTCAAATAAACAGCAAACCTGGTTTCAAAAAACAGATAAAGCAACACCTCACGGCACAACGTCTCTCCCCTATTTGACCTAGATAGTTTGTGTGTATGCATTGATATGTAGAATACATGTGCCTTTTTTTTTTATGTATGTAGTTCTGTCTTGGAGCTGTTCCAGTTTCAACTGTTCTGCCTGCGGCTATGGAACCCTGACCTGTCCACCGGACGTGCTACCTGTCCCAGACCTGCTGTTTTCAACTCTCTAGAGACAGCAGGAGCGGTAGAGATACTCTTAATGATCGCCTATGAAAAGCCAACTGACATTTACTCCTGATTATTATTTGACCATGCTGGTCATTTATGAACATTTGAACATCTTGGCCATGTTCTGTTATAATCTCCACCTGGCACAGCCAGAAGAGGACTGGCACCCCTCATAGCCTGGTTCCTCTCTAGGTTTCTTCCTAGGTTTTGGCCTTTCTAGGGAGTTTTTCCTAGCCGCCGTGCTCTACACCTCATGCTTGCTGTTTGGGGTTTTAGGCTGGGTTTCTGTACAGCACTTCGAGATATTAGCTGATGTACGAAGGGCTATATAAAATAAACTTGATTTGATTCTTGTCTAATGATGTTCTGTATTATGTCATTCTGTATTATGTTTCATGCTTTGTGTGGACCCCAAGAAGAGTAGCTGCTGCTCTTGGAACAGCTAATGGGGATCCTAATAAAATACCAAATACCATATTTTTGTACTTATAAATCGATGATACTGTATATACCCATTGATTCTTGAAGAACATTACTTATAAAGGCCCCAAGAGATTGGTTGTCACGATCGTTATAATGAGTGGACCAAGATGCAGCGTGGTATGGTTTCATCCTCTTTTTTTTTAAGTTAAACTCAAAGAAAACAATAAATCGCAAAACGAAACATGAGGCTACGATAGTGCTCGCAGGCAACTATACATAGTCAAGATCCCACAAAGCACAATGGGGAAACGGCTGCCTAAATATGATCCCCAATCAGAGACAACGATAAACAGCTGCCTCTGATTGGGAACCACAACATAGATATATATATTCACCTAGATAACCCACCCTAGTCACACCCCAACCTAACCAACATAGAGAATAAAAAGCTCTCTATGGTCAGGGCGTGACATTGGTTCAACTGTTGTACCTCATCAAAACCCAAAATATAAGCTTGTTTAACTCCAATGTTTCTAAATAATGTAAATGTACACAAACACTGTATAGCCTCAAAACATGTTTAAAACTATAATTGTGATATTATGGATGGTCAGTCCCGGGCTGTATCACAACCGGCCGTGATCGGGAGTTTGGCCGGGGGGGCTTAACTTGGCTCATCGCTCTAGCAACTCCTTGTGGCGGGCCGGGCGCCTGCAGGCTGACCTCTGTCGCCAGGTGAACAGTGTTTCCTCTGACAGATTGGTGAGGCTGGTTTCCAGATTAAGAGGGCGGATGTTAAGAAGCGTGATTTGGCATGTCATGTTGCGGAGGACACATGACTCGACCTTGGTCTCCCGAGCCCGTTGGGAAGTTGCAGCGATGAGACAAGATCAAAATTGGGGAGAAAAAGGTGGTAAAATAACAAATTAAAAAATACTATAGACCAATTACTGTACCATAAAGACTCATACCTGAGTTGGGGACAATGAGGTGTCCACCCATGGAGTTGAAGGAGCCCAGAGCGGTACAGGAGGGGTCCCTGGTGCCGGTACGGAGCAGGGTCTGGGTCTGGGTCCTCCTCCCCATGGTGTCCCCATCCAGCAGGCAGTGGGGCAGCTTAGGGGACAGCTTGGAGGAGAATTCAGACAGGTCCTCTGAAGGGGTTACCAGACCAGAGGAGTTGTACACCTTGATCTTCAGGTTGGGCAGGGGGTCCAAGAGGGGGGAGTTGGTCATGGGAATCTTGTCTGCGACGTCATGGAGGGCGTAGACCGGACCGCGGTACATGGCCGCAGCAGAGGTCAGGTCAGGGGGTGTTGTCAGAAGGTCAGCTGGGGACAGGAGAGGACAATGGTGATGTCAGTGGTAAGACTACTGTATCGTCTAAGTAGAGGTGCAGTTCAATCAAACTCGACCAATACACCATCAGGACCAGTCAGTATTGAGCTGTTAATAGGCTTTAGATAAGTTCTTAAGGCCATCTTTTTTTGTTGTTGCTTTTAGGTAGCTTTTTTTGTGGGTTGACACGGCTGGTGTCAGCTATGTCCTGCTTAAACTCTACTAAACTGTATTGAGTTATTTGTTTACTCAACAACTCTACACATAAACAGTGTGAAGAGTCCTGTTACTCAGTGCTCCAACCTTAACTATCGCTCTGCAGCACAGTGTTTCATAAGGAACAGATGGCTTCATTATATAGCAGTTTACCTAACAGGTACACACATGAATAGTGATGATTTGTGCTGAGTGGGCGGGGTGGGGACAGTAACAGTCACACTCTGGGTCCTCACACACCTCCTCCTCATCTTCTCCTCATCTTCTCTACCATACACAGTGTAAGAGAAATGGTAAACATGTATATACAGTCAGTATGGTAAATAGCTAGTGGTGCGTTTGAATTGTGAGCCTATTTAGATTCTATATCAACATTGTTTATCGACGTGTCGTTGTCAACATGCAGTGTTTTTACCTGTCTGGCTGGGGTTGGGCCTCTGTAGATGAGGGATGACACCAAGGCACAGAGGGGTAAACACAGCACCTGTAGTGTGGACTAATGTCTTTCTTGGACTCTATTTTTATCTCTCTCTTTCTATCAGCCAGGTTTAGGCTGCTATATAAACCAATCCTCTCCTGCCCAAATTGAATTACACTTGAAAATACAGATAGATAGGGAGGTTGTGTAACAGCTACTTATCACCTGTTATTCTGATACAAAAAGACACCCCTCACACACACATAAACACACATAAACACACACACTCACAGAAACACAGACACAGACACATCTCCGACCCACCTGTTCGAGCCGTCTTGATGTTGACGGGCTGGAAACCCCCGTTGAGGGCCGATGTGTCTATGATATCAGAGTCAAAGTCGCGATGGTGCTTCCTGTAGACGAACAGCGCCACAATGACGGAGATGACCAGACACATGATCACAGCGATGACGACGCCTACGTACAGTGCCACATCATCTGTACTGGGGGCAGCTGGGGGGAGAGAAGGAGAGAGAGAGATTTGACTTTGAAAGAGTGCTCAAAGCTCTCTGCGGGAAAGTTGATTTAGATATGTAATCAAACATATTAACTACATTAATCACATGTGATAGGCAGTGGTGTTATCAGTCCTAACTAAGACAGTATCAGGAGCACAATATCCTGCTTATAGATTGAGTATTTAATAACGTCAGACACTAATCCACATTATTATGAATTAATTCTGGTCTCCTATGTAGAATTCCACCTTTGCATCATACACACTTCTATAAAAAGACGTGTGGGTGTGGTTGAAGTTTATGCACTGTGCATGACCATGTCATTATTGATATATTAAGGTATATCATAACACAAAGGTTGAATTTGATATATTGGAATGTTCAAGGACATAGTGAAATGTCAAACCTGTACTGTAACTAAGCTACTGTAATGTTGGGCTGGTCCAATGTCCCGATAATGAGAGTTTAATGTGCCAGTGTAGTTTGGGTCAGATGACAATTTACAGTCAGAGAGATAGAGAGAGAGAGAGAGAGAGAGGTAGAGAGGAGGAGAGATGAGAGAGAAAGAGAGAGAGAAGAGAGAGAAGAGAGGTAAGCGGAGAGAGAGACGAGAGAGAGAGAGGAGAGAAGAGAGAGACGAGAAGAGAGAGGAGAGAGAGAGAGATAGAGTAGACATCGTTAGCGCAGAGAAGTTAGAGAAGAGAGAAGAGAAGAAGAGAGAAAGAGATACACATTTAGCTCAGCGGAGAAAGAGAGAGAGATGACATGAAGAGAGAAGCCAGAGGAGAGAGAAATGTGCAGAGCGTGAGAGATAACCGAGCCAGAGTAGAGAGCAAAGGCAAGACTAGAGGATAAGCGACGCCAGAGAGATAGAGAGGGGCGAAGTATAATTGGGGTGTGGTTGAGGAGAGAGAGGGAGAGAGAGAGAAAGACAGAGAGGAGAAAGAGCGAGGCAGAGAGCAAGAGCAGAGAGAGAAGAGGAAGAGAGAGAGAGGATAGAGAGAAGGAGAGAGAGAGAGAGAAGAGAGGACTAGAGAGAAGAGATGAGAAGAGAGAGAGAGAGGCAGAAGAGAGATGAGAGGAGACGAGAGAGAGGAGACGAGAGAGAGAAGAGAGAGAAGAAGACAGAGCAGAAAAGCGGAGAAGCCAAGTAGACGCAATGAGTGAGGGTGAAGATCATGTGGTGTGTGAGAGAGAGATGGAGATAAGTAGATATAGACAAGACAGAGACGCTGGGTCAGAGAACGGAGCGAGCCCATGTATGAAAAGAGCGAGAGGAGAAGATAGACGGCAGCCGAAAGAGAAGAATAGAGAGAGATGAGAGTAAGAGAGAGAGAAGAGAGCAGAGTGAGATGAGAGAGAGAGATGAAGAGCAGGATGAGAGAGAGAGAGAGAGACGTGGAGGTAAGGAAGGGGGAAGGTAGTGTGAGAGAAAGGGAGAAGAGACGAGAGAGAGAGAGAGATGTAGTTAAGGTTAGAGAGAGAAGCAAGGAAAGGGAGGAGAGGGGTAATTGAGTTGACATGCATGTATGCAATTCCCCGTACCTGGGTATGCGCATTACCATTACTCTAATCAGGTTATGCGACAGTACTCAGGAACATAGCAGGCCAATGGAGCATCTGGAAGCTTGAAGGTTTATACAAGGATAATTGAGGCGTAGGATGGAAACTATTCACTGGAATTTAGCCTGGAACTAGCCTGGACACTAGCCTGTTATACTCTAGCGCTGGAACTTGAGCCTGAATCTAGGCCCTGGACTAGCCTGGAAACTGAGCCTGGATCAGCCTGGAAGCTCAGCCCTGAACTAAGCTGGGTCTAGCCTTGGATCGAACTAGCCTGGAACAATGACCTAGACACTTGCCTGTATCGTAGCCTGGAACTTGCCGTGGATAATATGCATGAAACTAGCCTGGAACTTAGCCTGCGAAACTAGACTGTGATCGAGCCCTGTATCTAGCTCTGGTATCTAGCCTGGATCTAGCCTGTGAACTACTTATGGATCTAGCCGGGGGAATCTAAAGCTTGGATCTAGCCTGGAACTAGCCTGGTCGATCCTAACCTAGAACGTTATGCCTTATCAGCCTTGGTATCTGTTTTTTTTTTGTCTGTTAGTCCTATTCTGGTAAATCTAGCCTAGGATCTAGCCAGGGATCTTAAGCCTGAGATATTTATGGCTCCTGGAGACTATGACCTGCATCAAATGATCCATCTTCGTAAAGATTGGGTGATATTCGTATAACAGTGCTGCTGTATAGATTAGCAGAGGTCACCTGACTGGGACCACATATATACATTTTGGTTATGTCTCTTTATCCCTCTGTCTCTCTCCATTGTCTCCCGACCTGCTTCATGTTCTCCTGGCTTTGTTCTGGGGTCGTTTTTTCTGATAAGAAAATGCTAGAAACAACCCGCCGTTTTCACATGTCTGGCTCTTTTCATTCTTTCCCTCCAGATCGTTTCTTCCTTTCTGTCCGGATTTTCCAGCTGAGAATGGTGATTTATAGGCCTTAGTTATTGGTCTGTTCGTTCTAGTTGGTCTGCGTGTAAGGAACCCAGGCCCTGTTAATGCCTAATAATTAAAGTGGGACAAGTTTCGGGAGATGGATGAATAAGCAGTTGAAACATGCCGTCTAAAGCCGTTATGTTAAAATTGTGAAGAATGGCCTCACTGTCAAGAGAACTGCAAGTGAAAATAATAGTAGAGCTTTCTTTTTAGAGGGTGTCTAAACGCAAGCTGGCAAAGTGGTGTGTGGGAGGGGAGTGTGAGAGGCGAGACAGAGAGGGAGAAGAACAGTGGAGGAGAGAGGAGAGAGACAGACATTTACAGACAGACAAGACCAGATGCAGTGAAATGAGAGAGTAAAGACAGTGAAGGAGAGTAGAGAGAGCAGGAGGAGAGAGAGAGAGAGAGAGAAGAGAGAGAGAGAGGAGAGAGAGAGAGAGAGAGAGAGAGAGTAGAGACGAGAGAGAGAGAGAGAGAGAAGAGAGAGAGAGGAGAGAGAGGAGAAGAGAGAGAGAGAGAGAAGAAGAGAGAGAGAGAGAGAGAGAGAGAGAGAAGAGAGAGAGAGAGAGAGAGAGAAGAAGAGAGGGAGAGAGAGAGAGAGAGAGAGAAGAGGAGACGAGAAGAGAGAGAGAGAGAGAGAGAGAGAGAGAGAGAGTTAGAGAGAGAGAGAGAGAGAGAGAGAGAGAGCAGAGAAGAAGAGAGAGAGGCGACGAGATCCTGGGTAGCGCAGAGAGATGAGAAAGCGAGACTAAGAGCGAACGCAGCGCCCAGACGAAGAGGGGACAGATTTGTTATATTTTGGTTGAGAGGAGAGAGAGAGAGGGAGAGATGATGGGTACATGTGGAGGAAGGACGTGGGGAGGAGAGTAAATAGACGTGAGAGAGAGAGAGAGGAGAGAGAGGGAGACGAGAGAGGGGGTTGAGAGGAGAGAGAGGACGATGAGGATAGATGGAGAGAGAGTAGAGAGGAGAAGAGAGAGAGAGAGAGATGAGAGACGAGAGCAGAGTGAGAAACAGTGAAGAGAGCGAGAGCGAGAGCGAGACAGGAGAGAGAGAGAGCAGACGAGAGAGAGGAGAGAGAGGAGAGAGAGAGAGAGAGACTCCGAGAGAGACCCTTTGACCATGGTTACTTGTACTTGACTGATCAAACCCGACTTAGAAAACCTTGAACAAATGTTAACAGGCTCCGAGTGAGCAACAGCCTTGCCCAATTGGGAGAAGGGTAGACTCAGAAGGAAAACCTGGCTCCCTGTAGAGGGAAGGCTGTGCAACCCCACTGCACAACAGCAGAAAAACCTGAGACGGAGTCTGCGATATTACTAGCTGGTGACAAAATGTCAAAAATATAAAACAGTTAGAGAGTGTCATTTTTCCAAAATTTGAAACTATCCTTATTTAGGTTTCAAAAAAAAGATTACCTCTCTGATGAGGATAGGCTAGCCGTCCTGTTTGGGGGAGGACGCAGGAAGCTCGTGGGTTGGCAGCGCATAACATTGCTGCCTGCCCATAAGTTAGGGACAGTGTCTGACAGACCAATCCACCTGCACATGTCTTTACTGTAATGCCTTTATTGTTATGTTGAAAGTGTATGGTTATTTTTGAAACCATTTTTTGGGTGTATTGTTGTTACTGCTGTTGTCTTTCCGTTTTGGGTTCTACATTGCTCTGTTTATTGATTCTTGGGTCTTAGATCTTTACATTTGTAATAGATGTCTTCTGGCAATCATCTAGTGGTTCATCATAGGTTTGTTACGGTTTAGTCCTATGCCAATTTGATTTTCAGATAATATGAATTGAATATGCTGGATATTTCGAATTTTCGAGCGTATAGAGAGAGATGGAGACGTGAGTAGAGATTGAGAGAGATCAGAGAGAGAGATGAGAGAGAGGAGGTAGAGAGAGAGTAGGAGAGTATGAGCAGAAGAGAGAGCAGAGAGAGGTGGTGGAGAGGGAAAGAGATGCCTTTCGTTAGAGAGATGGTCTGATAGTTGAGTCTAGTAATATGACAGTGGGGGAGTTGAGAGTAAAGGAGAGTTAGAGAGGATGTATTTCAGAGAGACAGAGCACGTAGGGGAGAGTTAGATAATAAGAAGAGTGAAGGTAGAGAGTATTCGACAAGGTGATAGAGAGAGACAGACAGTGAAAAAGAGAGGTACCATGACAGGGTATAAATTAGAGAGAGTAAAGACAGTGAAAGAGAGAGTAAAGACAGTGAAAGAGAGAGTAAAGACAGTGAAAGAGAGAGTAAAGACAGGTTGAGTAAAAACGTAACAAGAACAAAGGATTTCAAGCCATGTGTCATCAGGGAGAAATCAAGACTAATAGATGGGAGTTGATACATCACCTATAGTCTAAAGAGAACATCATTGTACAATGGCTCAGAGAAAAGGGCCATTGATGGTTTCATATGATTGAACAAGTTATTCCAAATGGTGTTGATCAATGGTGTACCAGTAGATGGCAGTATTAACCACCGATCCAGCCCCACAGCCATAAATTACTAACTGGTGTGAACGTTGGACCATTTGCGTCCTGTTGTCTTTAAGTGATGCAGATGGTACTCAATCTGTGTCTTCTAATGTCACATGGGGGAGGAAGGATGGGGGGGCAAGAGGGAGTACTTAGACTACAGGAGATGTGTGGGAGAACGGAAAAGTACAGCAAATGGAAATAATGTGCTGTAGGTTTTTTTTCTTGCCATGATATTTATGTGCACTATGCATTTCTGTCATAGCATATAGGATTTCACTGTTATCTACAGTATCATTGTATCATGCAGTCTACTGTTGAGTATTGTCTCTGTTTTAGTATCATCCTCCGCCAGTTGGCCGTTTGTTCAGACAAGCTCTGTGTTAAAAGGCACTAATCAGCATCAGGATCAAGCAGTGCTGCCCACTGACCCTCACACATACACACAGTGTAATGATGGTGAGCCAACACCTTAATCTGCTGAACGCAGCCCTGCCCCGGAGAAGAGTAGTCCTGACCCCCACTCTGACCTCACATCAGACAGAAAACTCACAGAGCCTTTCTCTACAGGACGATAAATGAACAATTGCTCTTACGCTATTTCAAGGGGAACACTTAAGCTTCATGTGGCAATTCACAATTGAAATCAAGGGTTAGGTGCCTCCCGAGTAGAGCAGCGGTTTAAGGCACTGCATCGCAGTGCTAGAGGCGACATTACAGACGCGGGTTCGATCCCAGGCTGTGTCACAGCCGGCCGCAACCGGGAGGCGGTGCACAATTGGCCCAGCGTCGTCCGGGTTAGGGGAGGGTTTGGCGGGCCGGGATGTCCTTGTCCCATCGGGCTCTAGTGACTCCTTGTGGCAGGCCGGGCACATGCAGGCTGACTTCGGTTGCCAGTTGTACGGTGTTTCCTCCGACACATTGGTGCGGCTGGCTTCCTCCGACACATTGGTGCGGCTGGCTTCCGGGTTAAGCGAGCAGTGTTTCAAGAAGCAGTGCGGGTTGGTGAGGTCGTGTTTCGTAGGACGCATGGCTCTCGACCGTCGCCTTTCCCGAGTCCGTCCGGGAGTTGCAGTGATGAGACAAGACTGTAACTACCAATTGGATATCACGAAATTGTGGAGTAAAAGGGGTAAAAAGTACAAAAAATTACTAAAAAAATACTAAGAAATCAATAGTTAGGAAGGTTATGTATTTGACATAACTGCACTGAGCCATAAGAACACTAGGATTAATTCACACCACACTACAATAACAGATAACGTTACTTTGCTTGAAGATTTATGAATGTATGCATAGCACTGCAGACCACTGCCAGATGTTGTGTGATAATTGCAGTACGAAGGCATTTTCAACCCCAATCAGCTCACCCTACGAGGCCCTCAGTACACCCCAAGTCTAGCAGGCCTTAACATAGACGTCAAGTTAAAAACAGCAGATTCTCCTTAGATCCATACGTTAGGCCACTAATCTCTACTCAAAGCAGCCAGAGCCATATTATGAAAGTCAGAAAATGTAATTTCACTGCGCTCCCTCTGCCAAGCTCCCCTGCAGTTATTTAACATACATCCCCTTCGTCGAACAATCTCCTATCCACGCTTTGATGATAAAGGCAGCAACCTACTAAGTGTGCGTATATAAATGTATCACTTAGATTAATACATCCCTTTGAACAAGAGCAATTGTTGGAAAGGGAGAAAAATACAAGAAATGGAAATGAAAGGGATTATTGAACACTTATTTTTCTGCGTAGAGGTGAAGACTGGAGAGTTATAAAGAATGAGAAAGAGAAAGGTAGAGAGAGATATAAGAGCGAGACAGGTGAGAGAGTGCAGGAAGGAGAGAGCCGAGAGAGAGAGAGAGAGAAAAAAGCGAGACAGAGAGAGAGAGAAGAGAGAGAGAGAGAGAGAGAGAGAGAAGAGAGAGAGAGAGAGAGAGAGAGAGAGAAGAGAGAGAGGAGAAAACGAGCGAGAGAAAGAGCGCAGAGATAAAAGAGACAACAGAGAGAGAGAGAGAGACAAAGAGAGAGAGAGAGAGAGAGAGAGACATAGAGGTGTAATATTTCTGCAGTACTCTGTGTCTCAGTCTGAGATGTGATCTCTGGTGACTGCGTAAGACAGTGGCAGGCTGGCAGCCTAGAGACAATGAGCACCAACAGGGTAATTAGCACGACCAGCCTTTGGGTAAGAGGCCAGACAGGGTGAAAAAGATAGTCAGGCAGCCAAGGGACGTTATATGAGAGAGAGCAGAGAGACAGAGAGGTAAAGTGAGGCAGCGACCACAGGAGGCTAGGAGGAGTGAAAGAGGGAGGGTGAGGCATGGCAGATC
This sequence comes from Salvelinus sp. IW2-2015, assembly GCF_002910315.2. NCBI lineage: Eukaryota > Metazoa > Chordata > Actinopteri > Salmoniformes > Salmonidae > Salvelinus > Salvelinus sp. IW2-2015. The sequence goes on from NC_036860.1 coordinate 56,770,708, forward strand.
ACAGGGCAGTGATGGGAAATAAGGTTGACACTTTATTTGACAGGAGTATATATAAGGTCTTTATGCAAATTCATCATGAATCCCTTTTGTGGAGAAATTGTGAAAACATCATTGTGAATATGACAAGTGGAGCAATGTTTGGTCGTCAGATGATTTGTTATGCAGATGTGTAAAGACCTCATGCATATATCCCGCCAATAATGTCTGTTTGGAAAAAATACAACAAATGAATTAATAAATAAATAAAAACAAATAACTCACATGGATATCCCAAATCAATCTTGTCTTTGTTGAATTCAGAGGACTTCTGATATAAGGAACCTTTGGGAGGGTGGGGGGGTGGGGGGTGAAATCAAATTGAAAGGCAACAGGAAAAGTCAAACAAGGCAACAGAGAAGGCATGAGGTATGATGGCACAGGGAACAATATATCTTTGATCTGAGCAGAGGAGTTGGAGGAGAGGAGGAGGGCCTATGGGGAGAGGTGTTATCCATCAGCTGCATTGGTTAGTGCTTCAGCAGCACTAGTGAATGGATGTGGGGAGGAGAGGAGAGGAGGAAGGAGGAGAGGAGGAAGAGGAGAGGAGAGAAGAGTAATGGAGGGTGGATGGTTGGAGGAGGTAGATGAGGCAGAAGCTGATAAACAGTGGGGGAATGGTAGGGTCATAGAACTAACGGTACTGCATCTGTCTCAGCTGGGCTGGGGAATCACATCCTCCACATTAGAGGTGGAGGAGAGAGCGGAAGAGAGGGATGAAGGGATGGAGGTGGAGGGTAGAGGACGTACAAGAGGACGGGTGGCGTGGTAAAAATGAACACTTACTGTGCTTAAAAGGCCTTAACATACATCACAAACACACTAAACACATGAAGACACCAGAACATGAAAGCATAAACGCACGAAACGCACGAAACGCACGAAACGCCCGAAACACACTAAACACAGAACACACTAAACAACGAACACCGAAACGCACTAAACGCACGAAGCACACGAACACACGAAACACACGAAACGACGAAAGCACTAAACGCACGAAACGCACGAACACACTAAACGCACGAAACACACGAAACCACTAAACGCAGAAAACACACGAAACACACGAAACACACGAAACGCACGAAACGCACTAAACGCACGAAACGCACGAAACACACTAAACACACGAAACGATAACGTAAGAAACACCAAATCGAACACACTAAACGCACTAAACGCACAAAACTAAACAACTAAAACACGGACGCACTAAACGCACTAAACACACGAAACACACTAAACACACGAAACACACTACGACGAAATGCAGCTAAACAACACTAACGCACTAAACACACTAAACGCACCACTAAAGACTAACAATAAACAAACGAAAACACTAAATTGCACGAAACACACTAAATGCACTAATCGCACTAAACGCACTAAACACACTACACGCACTAAACAGAAACGCACTAAACGCACTAAACACACGGAACGCACTAAACGCACTAAACACACTAACGCACTAAACGCACGAAACACACTAAACAACGAAACGCACTAAACCACACGAAACACTAAACGCACTAAACGCACTAAACGCACGAAGCGCACTAAACACACGAAACGCACTAAACACACGAACACACTAAAGCAACGAAAACAACCTAAAACGAACTAAACGCACTAAAACGACTAAAGCCATAAACAGCACGAAACACACGAAAGAACAGCTACGAAACACACGAAACACACTAAACACACGAAACACACGAAACACACTAAACGCACTAAACACAGACACATACGTTTCCAGGAACACACACAGTCACACGAAACACACGAAACGCACTAAACGCACTAAACACACGAAACACACGAAACGCACTAAACGCACTAAACACACTAAACACACTAAACACACTAAACACACTAAACACACTAAACACAGACAGACACATACGTTTCCAGGAACACACACAGTCACACGCAGCACTCCATCACCTGGTTACGACATACATAAACAGACACAATGAACTTGTGATGGAGAGGGACAGTAAAATCAATGGTGTGATAGATGGGGCGAGTGTGTACATGTAATCAGACAGAGGAGACAGAGAGCAGGGGGAGGTTGTCGTCAGTACAGGCCTAAATGATGGGACCTCTGGGCCCATCCTGGTTACAGTAGTTATATTCATGCTGAGCGAGTCGGTTGCCACTGTAAAACCATGCTTTAGCTTCCTAAAGGAAACCAAGGATATAGACCCACTGTCTATTGAGGCTAGTCTTTAAACATGACATCACCGAGCTGTGGACCTGAGAGGGTGGTGCTCCTACTGGAAATCATTGTCTATTTTTCAGCCATTTATTCAGAGAGGCTTCCTGAATAGTAATATGGCTGTGTTCTACAGCTGTATCACCAATAACAGGCAATTGATTTTTTTCCATTGGTATCTTCATATTTAATGCATAAGAATCGTCCATTCCCAAAACTACTATAATTAGAAATATGGTAATATTGGGGTCTAGGCCTATCTATTTTAGTGGTAAATGTTGACTACCGGTATATCATCTTTACTAACTACATATAATTATCTCACTCAGATCACATATCACACAAAATAAACAACTTCATTTCTTACAAGCCCTGAGGTAAATATGTAGTGATTTTGCCCTTGTGCTGCAGTCAGCCCTTTCGGCAGATCGATATGTCAACAAAATGTCATCTGTCAGAGAACGGAGTTAACAACATCTGAACCAAGCTAAGACAGGTAGAGAGAGATGAGAGAGAGGAGAGAGGAGAGAGGAGAGAGAGAGAGAGAGAGAGAGAGAGAGAGAGAGAGAGAAGATGGGAGAGAGAGAGAGAAGAGAGAAAGAGAGAGAGAGAGGAGGAGGAGGGGATGAAGAGAGAGAGAGAGAAGAGAGAGAGAGGGAAGAAGCGGCGAATGAGAGAGAGAGAGGCGAGAGAGAGAGAGCAAAGAGGGAGAGAAGAGAGAGAAGGAAGAGAGAGAGAGAGAGAGAGGAGAAGAGAGAGAGGAATGAGAGAGAGAGAAGTAGAGAGAGAGCAAGAGGAGAGAGAGAAGAGAAGAAGGAAATGAAGAGAGAGGAGAGAGAGAGCAAGAGAGAGAGAGAGAGAAAGAGAGAGAACGAAGAGCAAGAGAGAAGAGAGAGACAGAGAAGAAGAGACAGAGAGAGAGAGCAAGAGAGAGAGAGAGAGCAGGAGCAAGAGAGAGAGGAGAGAAGAGAGAGAGAGAGAGAGAGACGAGAGGAGAGAGAAAGAGAGAGAGAGAGAGAATGAGAGGAGAGCAAGAGAGACGCGATGAGAGGCAAGAGAGAGAGAGCAGAGAGAAGAGTAGAGAGAGAGAAGAGCACGAGAGAGAGACGAGGAAGAGAGAAGAGAGAAGCACAGAGAGAGAGAGAGAGCAGAGTAGAGAGGCAACGAGAGAGAGCGAGAGAGAGAGAGAGGAGCAAGAAGAGAGCAAGAGAGGAGAGAGAAGAGAGAGAGAGAGAGAAGAGAGAGGAAGAGTAGAGAGAGAGAGAGAGGAGAGAGAGTACAGAGAGAAGAGAGAGAGAGATAGAACAAACACAGGAAGGCACAGCAGGTCAAACTGCTTAAAAGTGAACACCACAGAAGCACCGGTTAGATCTACTGTTATACAGCAGAAGGTCTGAAACCCCTTGTTCATCTATCCTTTCATATATGAGCTCAGTTAAATGATCTACCCTTCTAAATTTCAGAAATAAAGGTTATGAAATAAGTACAACGTCACGCCACCATCATAAAATACATTTAAAGATGCCCTTTCAGTTGGCTTCAGGTGGTTTCAGTTTGAACGAGTACATAAAGCAATTGAGGGTCAAGATACATTGTTATTCGTCTGACTTGGAATATATAACATATTGATCGTAAAACTCTGTTCAGATGGATTGCACTTGTTGCAATGTTCAAACTGAATTCAAACAAACAGGAAATGAGATCAAATCTGGAATGGAATCTGAGGGTCTCATTAGTGCTGATCCCAGACCAGTGTAGCAGAGAGGAGATCAGTGGGCGAGGTGAGTTCCAGATTGCACAACATGCTTCCATTCCGAATCATGATTTGCCACAAGCGGGAGCTTTTTTAGATAATGGGCGCGTTCTCCTAAACCTGGTGGAGGTGGTCATTAGCACAGAACATAAGTGGTTCAGCCCTTCTTAAGCTTCCTAAAATCAATCAGGGAACGATCCTAAATCTATATGGGTTTATGCGGTTAATATTTCTGCCAAACTGGCCATGCAATCTAACAGAGAAACAAGAGAACAGAAATGCCTTCTGCAATGAGGCTTGTTTCTTGGGGAGGAGAGAGAGACTTGGGGAAGAATAGAGAGAGAGAGAGAGAGAGAGAGAGAGAGAGAGAGAGAGAGAGAGAGAGAGAGAGGAGAGAAGAGAGAGAGAGAGAGAGAGAGAAGAGAGAGAGAGAGAAAGAGAGAGGAACAGAAAGAGAGAGGGAAGAAAGAGAGAGGAGAAAGAGAGAGGGAGAGAGAGAGAGAGAGAAGAGAGAGAGAGAGAGAGAGAGAGAGAGAGAGAGAGAGAGAGAGAGAGAGAGAGAGAGAGAGAGAGAGAGAGGAAGAAAGGAGAGAAGCTTTAAAACGAGGGCTTCAGCCAGCAGCGCCAGATAAGGCTGAAGAACAGTTAGCTGTCATTTCAAAGCTGCTCTTTGAATTATTCTTCCCTGCTGTTGTCTGAGAATAAAAAACAGTTCAAAACCTCAATCTCGAAGGTGGGACGAAGTCGTAGATATAATATCCCATCCCCTGTTAATATGGCAAACTAGTATGTACTGTTGTTATA
>NC_036860.1:56777395-56782497 GCF_002910315.2 Salvelinus sp. IW2-2015
GGTGAACTGTTCTAGGTTTTATTTTTCTATCAATGTCCCCAACTGGGGAAAAGAGTGGGAAGCCCCCATTAGGGTTTGACTAGTTCTGGGTTTCTATCAGTGTGCTCCGGCGGGCGTCCACTGGAGCATGGGTGTGACTGTGGGTTCTTATTCATGTTCGCACTGGAATTGTATTGTGGAACGTGGTTACATAGCACATGAGAGTGTGACGTCTGGTTTCTATTCATTGTCGCACTGGAACATGGGCTGTGACTGTCTGTTTCCTATCATGTCGCACTGGAAGCCATGGTGACTGGTACTCGTTTCTATTCATGTCCACACTGAAAAGCATTGGTGGTGACTGTCTTGGTTTCTATTCATGTCACACTGGCAGCATTAGGTGACTGTCTGTTCTATTCATGTCACACTGAGAAGATGTGACTGTCTGGGTTCTATTCATGGTCACACTGGAAGCATTGGTGACCTGTCTGGTTTCTATTCATGTCACACTGAAGGAAGGCATAGGTGACTGTGTGGGTTTCTATTTCATGATCACACTGTAAGGAAGCGGCATGGTGACTGTCTGGTTTCTATTCATGTCACACTGGAAGCATTCTGGTTTGGAACTGTTCTGGTTCTTATTCATGTCACCTGGAAGCATGGTGACTGTCTGGTTTTATTCATGTCACACTGGAAAGCATGTGGCTGACTGTCTGGCTTCTATTCATGTCACATCGGGAGGCATGGTGACTGTCGGTTTTCTATTCATGTCACACTGGAAGCATGGTGACTGTCTGGTTTCTATTCATGTCACACTGGAGGCATGGTGACTGTCTGTTTTCTTTTCATGTCACACTGGAAAGCATGGTGACTGTCTGGTTTCCTATTCATGTCACGCACTGGGAAGCATGGTGACTGTCTGGTTTCTATTCATGTCACACTGGAAGCATGGTGACTGTCGGGTTCTATTCATGTCACACTGGAAGCATGGTGACTGGTCTGCGGTTCTCTATTCATGTCACACTGGAAGCATGGTGACTGTCTGTGGTTTCATTTCATGTCACACTGGAAGGCATGGTGACTGTCTGGTTTCTATTCATGTCACACTGGAGCATGGTGACTGTTTGGGGTTTCTAATTCATGTCAGACTGGAAGCATGGTGACTTGTCTGGTTTCTAGTTCATGTCACACTGGAAGATGGTGACTGTTGGTTTCTATTCATGTTACACTGGAAGCATGGTGACTGTTTGGTTTCTATTCATGTCACACTGGAAGCATTGGTGACTGTCTGGTTTCTATTCATGTCACACTGGAACCATGGTGAGCTGTCTGGTTTCTATTCATGGTCACACTGGAAGCATGGTGACATGTCTGGTTTCTATTTCATGTTCACTGGAAGCATGGGCTGATCTGGTTTCTATTCATGTCGCACTGAAGCATGGTGACTGTCTGGTTTCTATTCATGTCGCACTGGAAGCATGGTGACTGTCTGGTTTCTATTCATGTCGCACTAGAGCATGGTTGACTGTCTGGTTTTCTATTCATGTCGCACTGGGAAGCATGGTGACTGTCTGGTTTCTATTCATGTCGACACTGAAGCATGGTGACTGTCGGGTTTATTCATGTCACACTGGAGAGCACTGGTGACTGTCTGGGTTTCTATTTCATGTCACACTGGAAGCGATGTGACTTTCTGGTTTCTATTCATGTCACACTGGAAGTATGGTGACTGTTGGTTCTATTCATGTCACACTGGAAGCATGGTGACTGTCTGGTTTCGTATTCATGTCACACTGGAAGCATGGTGACTGTCTGGTTTCTATTCATGTCACACTGGAGGATGGTGACTGCTCTGGTTTCTATTCATGTCACACTGAAGCATGGTGACTGTCTGGTTTCTATTCATGTCAGCAGCTGGAAGCATGGTGACTGTCTGGTTTCTATTCATGTCACACTGGAAGCATGGTGACTGTCTGGTTTCTATTCATGTCAGCACTGGAAGCATGGTGACTGTCTGGTTTCTATTCATGTCACACTGGACAGCATGGTGACTGTTCTGGTTTCTATTCAGTGTCACACTGGAGCATGGTGCTGGTCTGGTTCTATTTCATGTCACACTGAAAGCATGGTGGAATCAGAGTCAGTGTGTGGGCTTCTCACCCTAAAGACATTATTAAGAAGACAGTCATTAAAAAAAGCCTCACGCCTTACTTTTAATTTGACAAGAACACCCTGGCTCCTGTCTACAGCTCTCTCCCCCTTCCTTGTTCTCTATCTTTATCTCTCTGTCCTCCCCCTCGCCCCCTCCCTCCCTCCCTCCCTCCCTCCCTCCCTCTCTCTATTTTCCCATGTTTACTGGCAGACAAGGGGGAGGGCAGACCCAGAATTAGCAGATAAACACGGCTTCAGAACAGATCAAGTTTTACCCTATGAGTCTGCAGCACACAGACCAAAGCTGCTACTGTACACTACAGTATGTTTCTCTGCAGCTCTCTGAATGTATAATAAGGGAATAGCAGGCAGGATTGTTGGCTTAACTGAACCGTGTGTTTCTAGGTCTCTGAGAAAACAAAAACAATTTCAAGAACATCTCAAAGAGCATTTCTCCGCCTATGGAAAATCTCCAGCAGTCTGACCACAAACTGGGCTTGGGCTGTGTTGCTCCAAGAATAAAGAGCAAAACAATCAAATGTATAGAATGATTGTAGAGCACTACCAGGAAACGGCAATGAATTCCAGGACCTTTCTCCCCACTTTTATTACTTTTAAAATGTTTCGAGAGAGCTACAGGGAAAAGTAAAATACTGGCCTTCTTGTCAACACATATAATTGGACGCTCAGGAAAAGCAGCAAGTCTGTGCTTGTGAGACTTTGTGGCCCTCAATTTTCCTCCCATTGGGCCGATCGAATCCCGTGCTTTAAATTAGGGTGGCAATCACAGTAGCTCAGCAATTATGAGCTTCCCTTTAAGTACATTATAATCATTTATCATTATTTTAAATATAGCTCCTGAATGCCTACTCTGTGACAAGGGTAATTACTTACAGTAATGCTGCCTGGTGGTGTGGTGGTGAGGCTGTTGTTCAACACATACTCACTATTCTAGATTATCTCTAGGGCTCAGGGCTGGCACGTGGATGGAACAAATGCACATTGTCTTTGTTTAACTCTCCTCCAAAAGATCTGTTATCCTACAGCCCAGCGGAGAGTGTGTGTGAGGAAAGAGGTCTTTGTGTGTGTGTGTGAGTGGTACGTGTATGTTTGTGCAGGGAAGTGGAGGTAAGTGTGAAACAACACAGAGAAAGTGAGACAGGGGAAGTGGGTGGAGGTGAGTTATGGGAGTACAGTGAAAAACAGGATGGCTCCTAACTGCACGGACGGACAGACGGATAGACAGACTGACAAACTGACTGATAGGGATTGGGTAATAATATATTGGGTTCCTACAGAGACAGAGGCAGACAGAGGAGGATTGAATAAAGTGGGGATGTTCATCGTGTCTGTACTCACTCTGCATACACAGGCCATCGGTGCAGTTCTTGGACTGAAGCACCATGCCCTCACAGTCCTTCCCACCGTTTTTGGGCGCCGGGGCGCTGCACTCCCTCCTCCTCCAATGGGTACACTCTGTCCCACACGTGGACCATTTACTCCACTCTGTCCACAGACCATCCACTAACACACAGAGGGTAGGGAGGGGGATGGAGGAGGGTGGGAATGAGAGTGTGTGAGATTGGGTGATTGAATGTGTGACAATTAGTGGGAGAAAGAGATTAGGTGGGGGGGAGAATGATACACATAGCTATATGTAATCTGTTTGATTGCTCTCCCCTGACCCCTAAGCATGGTGGCGGGTGGCGCAGTAACTACCTGGGCACAGTGGGTTACATGCCAGCTTCTGAATGCCTTGCCCGTCACAGATGGCGCCGCCGTTGAGCGGTGCTGGGTTGGTGCAGCTCCGCGTACGCTTCTGGTAGCCACGGCCACAGCGACTGTTACACACCGTCCACTCTGTCCACGTTGACCAGCCACCATTCACTGTAGGGAAAAAAACATTGTAAAACAAAATGCTTAACACTTTAGTAGATACAACGGTTGTCCTTTTTATAGCGGCACTGAGTGAATCTTGTAGAATTTGAGTATATTCCACCAGGCCCTTTTATGCTTGAATAAACACGGTGGCATTGAAAAATCTGTAGTACACTAGAGCGTGTGTTTCCTCCGCTGTAAACCCTAGTCATTAGTTTGCTATGTGGACAGGCTTTTTCGGGCTGCTGTATTTCCCATCTTCTGAATCCCTTCAATCTCTTCTTCTTCCTGCATTCCATCTGTGCCTCAGACTAAATCCAGAACAGAATGCCAGTGGGGTGTGTGGCTGTTAGGAGCTAGAGGCCCTCAGAGCTGAGACTGCTCACCATGAGCGAAGCCACAAGCAACAGACTCCAGGGGAGAAGAGCCAAAGCCCTGCCTTTCTTCACCGTCTCTTTCTTACCTTCTGGGGTTTCTCACTCTCTTTCTCACTTTCCCTTTCCATCTATTCAACTCTCCGCCTGTCTTCCCCAACCCTTCCAAGTCTCCTTGTTGCTGTGCAGGCTGGAAAACCATTTGGCTGCTCTGTCTTCTCTGGTAATGAAGAAACTAATCTCAGAACCATCTCTCTCTCTCTATCTCCCTCTCTCCTTCTCTCTCTCTATCTCCCTCCTTCTCCCTCTCTTTCTCTCTCTCTCTGACTCTCTCTCTCTGACTCTCTCTCTCTCTCTGTCTGTCTCTCAATTCAATTTCAATTTAAGGGCTTTATTGGCATGGGAAACATATGTTAACATTGCCAAAGCAAGTGAAGCAGATAATAAACAAAAGTTAAATAAAAATCTAAAATTAACAGTAAACATTACACTCACAGAATTTCCACAGTTGCAGTGTTGTTATGATGTGCAAATAGGGAAAATAAATAAACATAAATATAGGTTGTATTTACAATGGTGTTTGTTCTTCACTGGTTGCCCTTTTCTTTTGGATTTGTTTTCGAATTCTTTGTGGGTCTGTTTAATCTGAGGGAAATATGTGTCTCTAATAAGGTCATACATCTCTCTCTCTCTCTCTCTCTCTCTCTCTCTCTCTCTCTC
>NC_036860.1:56782747-56849302 GCF_002910315.2 Salvelinus sp. IW2-2015
TGTGTGTGTGTGTGTGTGTGTGTGTGTGTGTGTGTGTGTGTGTGTGACTGCATACATTGGAGGGGGACGGGAAAGGGGGATTGACACAACCCAGGCAGAGTAAGTTGCTTCTGGTGCATTCTTTTAAGGATGAGCCGAGACATCAAAGCTGTTTTCAGGCTCTCGCTCAGTCCTCCCAGACTGCATTAGTGAAGGGAAAAGCCTAGAAGGGACAGCGACCCCAGTCCCTGAAGACCCCAAAGTCAGCTAAAACACACACACACACACACTCTCTGTTGCTCTATTTCACCTTGGTACTGGACTCATCTAAGCCACACATGCTGCTCTTCCCTGTCAGAACGGACAACTAAAATAGATAAATTAACAAATAGGACACCAACAATAACTTAGGACCCCCTAATCCCCCATAATCCTCCATGGCAGAGCCAGTGTGTGTGTGTTTTAGGGAGGATGTGCTGAACTGGGAGACACTGGAGGGATAGAGGGAGAGATGGATTTGAAACCTGACCCTCTGACATCATGAATTCCAGCAAGCCTCCGCCCATTCTGCTCTGGATATCTGAGTGTGGTTGCATGTATGTGTGTGTGTGTGTGTGTGTGTGTGTGTGTGTGTGTGTGGTGTGTGTGTGTGTGTCCACTCACGCACACGTGTGTGTTTGTACGTAGGGAGTTAAAGCTATACATTGCCTTATTTGTCTGTTAGCTGATGATTAGCTATACTGACAGACTGATGACTGACTTAATAACTTGAGGTTTAGCCTTTTTATACGGTGGGTGGGTAGGAACGTTCCTTCTAGGGTGGAAGAAGTCTTGAGGCCTGAATGTAAGTCACTATGAGGCCAGAATGTCTGTGCTGTCATGTGTGTCTAATCCCCTAAGGGTATACTGGGGAGCAGAGAGGTACAGTGGATATCAGGACACAGTGGAGGGTCAGGATAAGGCAGATGGGATGACTTAAGGTGTGTTCGTAAATTCACTCTGGCTATCTACTCCGATTTCAGAGTACTCTCGCCTGTGTGCCAGAGCGCAGAATAACTGATGAATTTATGAACGCTCAACACCCGTTGAATATGGCCGGTGTCAGTAAACATTGTCAAAAAAGCTTAATTAAATTGTTGCTAGCAGCACAGTTACAGTCACCAACGCTCTGGATAACATGAAAACAGCCTAACCAGCTCTGCTAGGGTGAGTAAAATGGTCAGAGTGAGGTGTTCTCTCATTTATGTCTGGAAGTAGCTTGCAAGCTAGCTAACTTTAGCCAGTTAGTTTGGGTGCTTGACTGCTGTTGTGATGTCAGAACGCTCGGATCAACCCTACTCTTCGGCCAGAGCGTCCAGTGTGCGGTCTAAACGCTCCGAGAGTGAAACGCTCTGAATTTACGAACGGACAATCTGACAACGCTCTGAATTTACGAACGCCCAGAGCACAATTTGAGCATTCTCTGGCACTCCAGAGTGAATTTATGAACGCACCCCTAGTCACTTGTTGAGAATCTGTTTCTGTTTGGACTGTTTTTCCCCAACTAGCAGGTGTTACGGGCGGAGGTCCTGGGTGTTAGGAGCTTTGGCCCAGTGATGCCTGGGGCCCGACACACTAGCCCTTGTACGTGCCTTGCAGTCGGAGGCCAAGCAGTTGTCATAACAAAAGTGATGGAGACCAGTTAGGATGCTCTCAATGGTGCAGCTGTAGAACCTTTTGTTCGATCTGAGGAACCCATGCCAATCTTTTCAGTCTCCTGAGGGAAAGCTCTTTCAACCCTGTCCTTGGTGTGCTTCGAACCATGTTAGCCTTGTTGGTTCGATAGTGGCCACCAAGGAACTAAGTGAAGCCTCACCTGCTCCCTGTCATAGCACGCCGTCATGAATGAGACATGGGTCGGGCTTTGTCTCTTTTTTCCTTAAGTCCACAATCATCTCCTTTGTCGGTTTTTAACTTCTGATGTTTTCAACGTGCTGAGTGGTGGTGTTTAAGGAGAGTGTTGTTGTGTGCGATGTGTGTGTGTGTGTGTGTGTGTGTGTGTGTATGTGGTGTGGTTGGTGTGATGTGTGTTGTGTGTGTGTGTGGTGTGTGTGTGTGATTGTGTTGTGTGGTAGTGTGTGTGTTGTGGGGTGTGGTGTGTGTGTGTGTGTGCTGTGTGTGTGTGTGTGTGTGTGTGTGATGTTTCAGGGGAGTGTGAAAGCACAGCAGGGGTTCTCCTTAAATACAGCTCTGACACAGAGAATAAAAGCCCCAAACTCCCTGATACACATTCATTCTGGATCAAGGTGGAGAAATGGTATAAAGACAGGCAGAGAATAAGGTATTCTTTATAGTGTACATTTATTTTGTACATCTATACTAGAATTGACACATTCTACTTTGTCTAGTAGGCCTACATGATTTCAATATTTAAGTATTGATTGTATTATTGCATCAGAAGGCGTAAGATATTATGCATATTGTATTTTTATGTTAGGGTGAGAATGACCAAATATGACACGGTACTCTGATTTAGTTTGCTGTTACAGCTGCCATGTTTGGGTTTGAGTTGATTGTTACCATAGACAATGACGGTTGCCGTGGTGCTCCGTCTCTTAGCGACGATGTTCTTGGCGACACATGTGTAGTTAGCTGTGTCAGACAGTCTGGCCTGTTTGATGATCAGGTTATGGTCGATGGTGATGTAGAAGTTACGGTCATCAGCAGGGTCTATGATCTCCTCATTCTTCAGCCACTCCACCTGGGAGGGAGGGAGGGAGGGAAATAAAAACAAAGAGACAGAGAGGAAAAAAGAAAGAAAGAGAAAAATAGACAGAGAGAGAGACCATTAGCAATGTTCCTCAGTGTGGAACAGTACACATCAAAACGGGTCGGTAAGAGCAGACATGAAACTGGGACGGCATGGCACTCAGACACGTTAACCTGATTTCTTCTGGAATAAATCACAGGGAAGTGTTTCCAGTGTTTAAAGACATCTTTCTTCTCGTTGTCTTCCATTCATCTCTCAAATAAAGCAAAACTTCAAGATTACAGCAACACTATTTATGTCTCTGAGGCCTGAGCTTTCTATAAAAAGTCAATAGCTATCATGCTCTCCTTTTATTTCCCCAGAACAAGACAACGTAATGCTGTATTGTCAGACAGCAAGAGGGAAGGAAATTCACTGTTATTCCTGGAACTGAAAACACCTTTCTTATGAGTTTCCGTTTTTCCAAATGATCCAGATATTGAACTCCTGGTAATATCGGAGAACAGGGGCCTTTATTTGACCGTAAATCACATAAAGACTTTTCTTCACCTCCTCCGCCTCGGGTGTGAAGGCTGGGCCTCAGGCAGAGACCGGTGTGCTCTACACAGACAGACCAAGGCAGACAAACTCACAAGTTCCAAAGACTTCTTCAAATGAACTCTGTTTTCCCTAGAGAAAATACATCCTGTGTGTAGTCTAATAGTCAGAGAATTACATTAGAGAGAGAGAGAGAGAGAGAGAGAGAGAGAGAGGAGAGAGAGAGAGATGATGAGAGAGAGAGAGAGAGAGAGAGAGAGAGAGATGAGAGAGAGAGAGAGATGAGAGAGAGACAGAGAGAGAGAGAGAGATATACTAAAACTCTTTAACATCGTTCGCTTAGCTCTTGGCATCTTCTCCCAATATTTGGAACCAAGGACTGTCACCCCCAATCCACAAAAGTGGAGACAAATTTGGACCACCAATAAAACTACCGGTGGAATATGCGTCAACAGTAACCTTGGGAAAATACTCTGCTATCATGTAACAGGACTCGGTTACATTTCCTCAATGAAAAACAATGTACTGAGCAATGGTTCAAATTGGCTTTTTTACCAAATTACCGTACAACAGACCATGTATTCACCCTACACACCCTAATTGACAACCAAACAATACCAAAACAAAGGCAAAGTTCTTCCATGCTTTGTTGACTTCAAAAAAAGCCTTCGACTCAATTTGGCATGATGGGTCTGCTATACACAATTTGAATGGAAAGTGGTGTTGGGTAAAACATACGACATTATAAAATCCATGTACCACAAACAACAAGTGTGGCGGTTAAAATTGGCCAAAAATCACCACACATTTCTTCACACAGAGGTCTGGGGTGAAGACAGGGATGGCAGGCTTAAGCCCCACCCTCTTCAACATATATATCAACGAATTGGCGCGGGCACTTAGAACAGTCTGCAGCACCCGGCCTCACCCTACTAGAACTCTGAAGTCAAATGTCTTACTGTTTGCTGTGATCTGGTGCTTTCTGTCACCAACCAAGGAGGGCCTACAGCAGCACCTAGATCTTCTGCACAGATTCTGTCAGACACTGGGCCCTGACAGTAATCTCAGTAACGACCAAAAAATGGTTTCCAAAATAAGGGTCCAGTCCCAGGGTATAACCACAAACTTTCCATCTAGACACTGTTTGCCCTTAAGGCACACAAAAAAAACATAACATACCTCGGCCTAACATCAGCGCCAAGGTAACTTCCACAAAGCTGTGAACGATCTGAGAGACAACGGCAAGAAAGGGCATTCTATGCCATCAAAAGGAACATAAATTTCAACATACCAATTAGGATCTGGCTAAAAATACTTGAATCAGTCATAGAGCCCATTGCCCTTTATGGTTGTGAGGTCTGGGGTCCGCTCACCAACCAAGATTTCACAAAATGGGACAAACACCAAATTGAGACTCTGCATGCAGAATTCTGCAAAAATATCCTCCGTGTACAACGTAGAACACCAAATACATGCATATGCAGAGCAGAATTAGGCCGATACCCACTAATTATCAAAAATCCAGAAAAAAGCCGTTTAAATTCTACAACCACCTAAAAGGAAGCGATTCCCAAACCTTCCATAACAAAGCCATCACCTACAGAGAGATGAACCTGGAGAAGAGTCCCCTAAGCAAGCTGGTCCTAGGGCTCTGTTCACAAACACAAACACACCCCACAGAGCCCCAGGACAACAGCACAATTAGACCCAACCAAATCATGAGAAAACAAAAAGTAATTACTTGAACACTTGGAAAGAATTACAAAAAAAACAGACAGAAACTAAATGCTATTTGGCCCTAAACAGAGAGTACACAGTGGCAGAATACCTGACCACTGTTGACTGACCCAAACTTTAAGGAAAGCTTTGACTATGTACACGCTCAGTGAGCATAGCTTGCTATTGGAGAAAGGCCGCCGTAGGCAGACATGGCTCTCAAGAGAAGACAGGCTATGTGCTCACTGCCCACAAAATGAGGTGGAAACTGAGCTGCACTTCCTAACCTCCTGCCCAATGTAGACCATATTAGAGAGACATATTTCCCACATTACACAGATCCACAAAGAATTTGAAAACAAAATCCAATTTTGATAAACTCCATATCTACTGGAGAAATTCCACAGTGTGCCATCACCATCCAGCAAGATATTGTGACTCTGTTGCCACAAGAAAAGGGCACAGTGAAGAAACAAACACCATTGTAAATACAACCCTATTTATGCTTATTTATTTTACTTGTGTGCTTTAACCATTTGTCATTGTTACACACTGTATATATATAATATAAACATTTGTAATGTCTTTATTGTTTTGAAACTTCTGTAGTGTAATGTTTACTGTTAATTTGTATTGTTTATTTCACTTTTGTATAATATCTACCTCACTTGCTTTGCAATTAACACATGTTTCCCATGCCAATAAAGCCCCTTGAATTGAATTGAGAGAGAGAGAGAGAGAGAGAGAGAGAGAGAGAGAGAGAGAGAGAGAGAGAGAGAAAGAGAGAGAAAGAGAGAGAGAGAGGTGAACAGAACAGGAGACATCCTGTGCATTATGCTACCTCATGAGAAGATGCTAGATAAGGCAGAGCAGGGCTGAGGAGATAAGAAGTCTGTTTTGCTGGTCATTGTAAAAAAAAAACTATGGGAAGAGACATCATCTACACCTCAAAAAACATACCTCATATGAACCCTGCCAAGACTAAATCATCTGGGGCTGCTGGTCTTAAGTGACTTTAGTAAAATTACAGCCAAGTGGCTGTTGTAAGAATAGGTGGGTATACTGTCGTCTTCACGTGATAAGACCTGTGTTTTCCTTGCTATTGTTATAAAACCAGCACCATGATGACTGTCCCACAAAACAAGATGGACAGATTGTGACAGGTGTGGGTTAGAAGCTTCACTACCATCACTAGTAGGCTATCTGCAGTGTCTGAAGACAGATATCATGACTACACCATCAGAGAGCGTCATGCTTGGCTGGAGACACCTGCCTGCCTGCCTGTACACCCCTATCCTGGAACAAAACTACAGAGAGACTGAAGGTTGAGCCACTTTCAACACGCAGCAATTAACTCCATCTTAAAACTCCCACTCAAACTGAACACATCTGTCATAAACATAATACTACACAGACACAGATTTTGAGTGCCAGTGACAGATTCCCATCAGAAGAGAATAGAAAAACAATCAACTCAGTGGTAAACATCTGTATGCTCAGTGTTGTATATTTCCGCTGATATGGGGTTTATGAGTGTTTTCCTCTGTAACAGTAATCAGGTAAATCAATCGCATGGAGCCGTGCTGAGCCAAGCGGCGGGTACTCTGGGTAGGGTTCCCTCCCCTGCTGTCTGGCTAGTCAGTGAAATTAAGCCCAGGCTCTCCTACTCCTACTCCACAACACAACAATGCAATAAACCCCCTCTCATCTCATCTCCTTTCATCTCATCTCCTTTCATATCATCTCCTTTCATCTCATCTAATCTCCTTTCATCTCATCTACTTTCAACCTCATCTCTGTTCATTTCATCTCATCTCATCTCCTTTCATCTCCTCTCATTTCATCTAATCTCATCTCCTTTCATCTCATCTGATCTCCTTTCATCTCATCTACTTTAATTTAATTTTATCTCCTTTCATTTCATCTCATCTCATCTCCTTTCATCACATCTCATCTTATCTCCAGTCCTAATGCAGAGGAGATGAAGACCTGTGTTTTGTCTCCTCAGCTTCTGTTAGATGTCATCTCATATCATTTACAGTTTTTCTCAGTCGCTTTGGTGCATTTCTTAGATCAAAAGTGCAATTCTTGATACTACTTGTACAAATTCCAAATCATCTAGTCACTTGTGCACATCATTAAAGCAATTTCTTATTCCTTTGAACAAATTGCAATTGATAATGTACAAGTGTCAGCTTTTTTCCACATTATCAATTGCTCATGTCATGTTGATCAAAATATAGTAGATGGTTCTCTGTTGAATAGTCTTACCCCTCAAAACATCTAGGCATTAGTTCCTTGCATAAGCCATTACATGCAAAATTGTTGAACTATTTGTCATAAACTGTCAAGCATAGTTTTACACATTTCTATTAGACCTTTTGTACAAAAACGTGAATTGATGAATCGTGCAGGTGAAATTGACCCTCACTCATGAAGGAATGMAAAGTGTTAGTTCAACCAACAATCAACCAGTTGTCTAAATTGCTCAAAGGTGCATCTCATGAAGAATCAATTGGCAAGCATATATAGACAGACCACAACACAGAGTTGCAATTTTCCAATAATGGATGGACCAGGAAATGAACAGGGTCAACAGCCAAGAGGAGGAAGAAGAGGAGCAAGGATGCGTGGTGGAAYGCAAAACAGAGGAAGAGGCAGAAGAGGACATAGGCGCATATCTGATGACATAAGGGCCACTATTGTAGACSATGTTGTCAATCATGGCCTTACAATGGCTGAGGCGGGTCGAAGGGTGCAGCCGAATATTGGGAGATCAACCGTGTCCTCAATAGTTCAAACGTTTCGAAGAGAGAACAGGTATGTCCACCAATGTACAGTGCACTGTTACTGTATTWAAGCAGTATACTGTATACTTCCTACAATGCTTCATATTACAGTAYTCCACTTGTATTTCACAGCATACAGAAATATACTCRATACAGATACATACTGCACCTTACATGCACCCACCTGTATGTTTTACAGTAAAATGTGTGTTCGCATAGTTTTTGTCTATGTGAAAGTGTGCGATGCATCACTGCATTTTTCCCCACATAGGACTGCAAGATTACCTCAAACCGGTGGCAGAGGACGCCTTTTCACACCTCAACAGGAGGAGGCTATTTGCACCATGGTCCGAGCAAACAATACCATGAGACTCAGGGAAATACAAAGGACCATTATAGAAGACAACGATGTCTTTGAAAACATCCATACGGTTAGCATCTCAACCATCGACAGGGTGCTGCATAGAAACCAGACGAGTATGAAACAGCTGTACCGTGTACCATTCCAAAGGAATGAGGACAGAGTTAAGGAGCTACGGTCCCAGTATGTACAGGTAAAACATATATCTATGTAACTACTTTACAGCAACATTTTATAGTGACACATAGTACAGTAAGCATAAACTGCACACATTTCCATTGCTGTGGAAGGAACATGCAATATATGTACATTTTATGTCACTCTTCCTTACCAAAACAAATTCAACTGTGTGTTCTGGGATATAGCGTATAATGGAGTTGGAATCAAGTGAACCCTCTCACAACTTTGTATACGTGGATGAGGCTGGCTTCAACCTGACCAAATGCAGAATGCGGGGTCGGAATATCATCGGTCACAGAGCTACTGTGGATTTGCCAGGCCAACGGGGAGGAAATATCAGCATGTGTGCTGCTATTTCGGAGCATGGTGTCCTAACCCATATCCCCCTTATAGGGCCATACAACACCCAGCATCTACTCAACTTTTTAGAGAACTCTCTACAGGGCTCTCATCCCTGATGATGCGAGGGGTCTGTTTAGAGAGGATTTGCCAAAGTATGTGGTCATTTGTGATAATGTGAGTTTCCATCGATCAAACATCATAAGGCAATGGTTTGTGACCCACCCGAGGATGCTCATAGAATTCCTCCCACCTTATTCACCATGCCTTAACCCAATTGAGGAGTTATTTTCAGCATGGAGGTGGAAGGTGTACGATCGTCAGCCACACACACAGATGACCCTGCTGGCTGCAATGGATGCAGCATGTGAGGACATCACAGTAGACGCCTGCAGAGGATGGATAAGGCATTCCAAAATATTCTTTCCACATTGCATTGGAAGGGAAAATATCCGGTGTGATGTGGATGAGAATATGTGGGCCGACAGACAGGAACGTCTAGATGTGTAGAGACAGCACAACAGTGCTGCGGGCAAAGTTGTGCCTTAGGGGTGGTTTCCTGTGTTTCTTTCTAATTTAGTTTTTTTCCCTTTGTGCCCCTTGGGTTGTCCAGTCTCTTTCAATCAATAACCCACATACAGTAATATGTAAATAGTACTGTTGAAATTGATTTATGCCATAGAAGTGCAGCCTTGTGCATTTTCAATACAGTAACTGTCATCCAAACTGTAGCTTAAGTTTACATCAGGTAATACTCTCAAAGTACACAGTTACATTGACAACATGCCTAAACATTTTGACGACCTTGTTCGTGAACAATGACCCAATGACTTATCATTCTGATGACACTGACATGATCATTGGCATGAATATTTACTTTTGAGAGATGTACTAAGGATTTTTAGTGACTGACTAGCTTTAGAAACATATCTATTGTATATTGCAGTTTGTACAAATTGTTCTGAGAAATGCACTTATTATTTTGCACATGTTAGGGATGATGTGAAAAATGCACCAAAGCGACTGAGAAAAACTGTATCACTTTGATGCCAGAGCACAGCAAACAGAGACAGAGACAACACAAATCACCTATCAGCTCCTCTCGTCTTTTAACCCTGAGATGATGAGATTCCTCTGATGACCACATGTCTGATGAGAGTGAGGATGAAGGGAGGATCTAAACAACATGGTACAGGAGATCTCAATATGTCTGATGAATGATATCTGAGAAGTAACCTTGTTGTCTGACATAAACAGTCATTACATAGTATCTTTGTCAGAGTGTCCTTTTGACACCTATCCTGTTGTGGCTTCATCAGTTAGCTATAAGGAAAATACATGATAGAGGATGTGGAACTCTGGCTACAAAGACCTGATCCCAACAGGGTTTCCTCCAAACAAGGTGAAACTAAAACACCCTAAATTGTTTTACAACACATTCTGTATAAATGCCTGTAAGCCAGTATGCATACCAATCGAGGTAAATGTATTACGAGTATCAACATGATGTGCATTAAATCCATCGTCAAAAAAAAGTGATCAACATAATAATAACAAAGAGCGACGATCAGAAAAGTCCACCAACTCAATGAGGACTACATATAAATCCATGGGGCGGGAGGCGAGCACAAGTGATTATACGCATCACTACATTTACTGAGGCAAACAAGCAAACAACACACACAAACAGGAAGCTGTAGAAAAGTGTGTGTGTGTGTGTGTGTTTAGCACAGCTGCGTGATAGTGGAACACTGATTGGCCTGGTCCTTTCCTGCTGGGACAGTGGTTATTCTATTTTTATCCTTGTTCTGCTGGAGCTCTGTGTGTTCTGTGTGTGTACTGAGTATGTGTGGTCCTCTGTGTGCCAATGGAATACACACCCACCTTGCCTCACACTAAAGGGAACAAGCCATTCAAAACCTTACATAGTCTTATATAGTGAATGAGGCTGATAAGCAAGGCCCATCACGTCACATGTGAAGATTGCCTATGAATATACAGTATCTGATGTGTTTAAAATCTGACAGTTGTATTATGACCATTTTGGGCCTGTTCTCTCTTTGTTCTGATGGAGAGACAACAGGATTGGCACAAAGCTCCCGATAAAACGAATGAAGATGAAAATAGGAAGAAAGAGTGTCAAAGACATGATGGAGTTCACAGACATGATGAACATCTCTTCTGAAAATCACTACACATATTTCTGTTAACCACAGCCTTTGGTATGTGAAAATCCTGTTCTCGTAATGGGGATTGACAGTCGGCACAAAGAGGTGGTTATCCAATTTTGCACCAATCAGAGAGGCAGCCTCTCCAAACGGGCTGTGTTCAGAAGTCAAGAGCTGTTTAATGTGAGAGAGTAATTAAAAATTGAACAAAAGAGCTTTTTAGCGCTGGTAGAAGGAGGGAGTGAGAGGAGAGACGAGGAGGTGGAAACTTTCAAAAAATAAAGGGTTGTGTGTGTGTGTGTGTGTGTGTGTGTGTCTGTGTATGAAGACTGCCACGGCACATCTTCGTCACTCAAACTCAAAGCATTGTTCACTCAATATGACTCATACTATAAGACATGTAATTATAACTGGTTGAACTGTGACCATGGATACCCTTAGAATCTAGTCCTAATAAAACGTTTTAAAGCCACGATGTGAGCAATCAAAAGAACTCAAAAACGTGCACACCCTCTGTTGCACATATACTGTACACGCACGTGCACATGAACGCGCACACGCCCGCACACACACATGCATGTGTGTGTATGTGTGTGTGTGTGTGTGTGTGTGTGTGTACATGTGTGGGTGTGTGTAGCCTAGCATGTGTGTTTCAGTCAGAACACACACAGGAAGCCCTATCATGCACAGATGTCCTCATTAGCGCTGGAGGTCAAGAAGGTCAGCTGTGTCAGAGAGGCTCGTCTACAGCTCTAATTGTCTGCTGGGTGGCACTGCCACACTGCCTGCCATGCTCATCCACACTGATACTGTCCTAGGCTGCGTGTGAAAGGGCATCCTATTTTCTATGTAATGCACTACTTTCGACCAGGGCCCGCACAGCTGTGAGCTGTGAAGAGTGATGGGCAAAATGCGCATATGTTTTTGCATTTATACAAGACAAACCCATGGGGAGCTGTGGGTGTAAAGCACTGAGAAATGGACGGGGTGGTTGGATCATTTGGATGAAAGGAAAAATTCCAGAAATCCCAGAGGGAATACATTCCAAATGAAGTAAGACTGGATCCTTTCTGTGGACGCCTGATTAACAGGTTGTCTCCTTCGCTATATGACTGAATGATCTCTCTAAGTAAACATCTCTACAGTGTAATTTATTCATATTCCATATTACTATACATCTCCACTACAGACCCAAATTACACAACCTGGAGAACAAGCCAGACACGGTTATAGAATGATTATTAAATCACAGCGAGCTAGACAACAAACTATATTCTCTGCATCTGCGCTGACTACAAATATGGAAATATGTGCCAAATCAATGTGTATAAATATTAATATGACAGAATGCAGAGAGGTACAGTACCAATCAAAAGTTTGGACACACCTAGTCATTCAAGGTTATTTTCTTTATTTTTACTATTTTCTACATTGTATAATAATAGTGAAGACATCAAAACTATGAAATAACACATCAAAATAACAAATCAAAATATATTTTAGATTTTAGATTCTTCAAAGTAGCCACCCTTTGCCTCGATGACAGCTTTGCACACTCTTGGCATTCTCTCAACCAGCATCACCTGGAATGCTTTTCCAACAGCCTTGAAGGAGTTCCCACATAAGGTGAGGACTATCCTTCATCTGATGCTGCACTCCATCTCTCGCCTTCTTGGTCAAATAGCCCTTACACAGCCTGGAGGTGTGTTGGGTCATTGTCCGGCTGAAAAACAAATTATAGTCCCACTAAGCACAAACCAGATGGGATGGCATATTTCTGCAGAATGCTGTGGTAGCCATGCTGGTGAAGCGAACATTGAGTTCTAAATAAATCACTGACAGTGTCACCAGCAAAGCACCCCCACACCATCATACCTCCTCCTCCATGCTCATGGTGGGAACCACACGTGCAAGATGGCAAGTTAGCAAGATGGCGCCGGCAGAGATGGTCGCCTAGCTTCAGGTACTTAGGAAACTATGCAGTAATTAGTTTTTTTATGTATTATTTCTTACATTGTTAGCCCAGAAAATCTCAAGTGTTATTACATAGACCCGGAAAGAACTATTGGATATAAAAGCGACGTCAACTTACCAACATTCCAACCAGGAATACAACTTCCCCGAAGCGGATCCTTTGTTCGGACCTCCACCCTGGACATGGGATCGAATCCCAGAGGCTGACCCAAAACAATGCGGTCGCCACAGGAGAGGCAGACGGAGTGGCCTACTGGTCAGACTTAGACAACAAGGTGAACGAAATTAGGGCACAAGTTACCTTCCAGAGAGACATCAGAGATTGTAACATTCTCTGTTTAATGGAAACATGGCTCACTCGGGATATGTTGTCAGAGACAGTACAGCCACCCGGTATCTTCATGCATCGCACCGACGGAAACAAACATCTCTCTTGTAAGAAGAAGGGTGGGGGTGTATGCCTTATGATTAACGACTCATGGTGTAATCATAACAACATACTAGAACTCAAGTCCTTTAGTTCACCTGACCTAGAATTCCTTACAATCAAACGCTGACCACATTATCTCCCAAAATAATTATCTTCGATTATAGTCACAGCCGTGTATACCCCCCCGCCCCCCCAAGCAGATACCTCGACCGCCCTGAAAGAACTTCACTGGACTCTATGAAAACTGGAAACCATATGAGGCTGCATTTATTGTAGCTGGGGATTTTAACGGCCTACAGGGAGGAGATGAGGGCCCTCGGAGTGTGGTGTCAGGAAAATAACCTCTCACTCAACGTCAACAAAACAAAGGAGATGATCGTGGACTTCAGGAAACAGCAGAGGGAGCAGCCCCCATCCACATTTTAAGTTCCTCGGCGTACACGTCAAGGACAAACTGAAATGGTCCACCCACACAGACAGCGTGGTGAAGAAGGCGCAGCAGCGCCTCTTCTACCTCAGGAGGCTGAAGAAATTTGGCTTGTCACCTAAAACACTCACAAACTTTTACAGATGCACAATCGAGAGCATCCTGTCGGGCTGTATCACCGCCTGGTACGGCAACTGCACCGCCATCAACCGCAAGGCTCTCCAGAGGGTAGTCTGGTCTGCACAACGCATCACCAGGGGCAAACTACCTGCCCTCCAGGACACCTACAGCATCCAATGTCACAGGAAGGCCAAAAAGATAATCAAGGACAACAACCACCCGAGCCACTGCCTGTTCACCCCGCTATCATCCAGAAGGCGAGGTCAGTACAGGTGCATCAAAGCTGGGACCGAGAGATTGAAAAACAGCTTCTATCTCTAGGTCATCAGACTGTTAAATAGCCATCACTAACATAAAGGCTGCTGCAAACATACAGACTCAAATCTATGGGCACTTTAATAAATGGATTTAATAAAGGTATGACTGCTCACTTTAAATAACGCCACTTTAATAATGTTTACACATCCTACATTACTCATCTCATATGTATATGCTGTAATCTATACCATCTACTGCATCTTGCCTATGCCGCACGGTCATCGCTCATCCATATATTTATATGTACATATTCTTATTCTTCCCTTTACATTTGTGTGTATAAGGTTGTCGTTGTGAATTTGTTAGATTACTTGTTAGATAATACTGCACTGTCGGAACTAGAAGCATAAGCATTTTGCTACACTCGCATTAACATCTGCTAACCCTGTGTATGTGACCAATAACATTTGAATTGATTTGATTTGATGCAGAGCTCATCCGTTCACCTACTCTGCGTCTCACAAAAACACAGCGGTTGGAACCCAAAATCTAAAATGTGGACTCATCAGACCAAAGGACCACCGTTCTAATGTCCATTGCTCCTATTTCTTGGCCCAAGCAATTCTCATCTTCTTATTGGTGTCCTTTAGTAGTGGTTTCTTTGCAGCAATTCAACCATGAAGGCCTGATTAACGCAGTCTTCTCTGAACAGTTGATGTTGAGATGTGTCTGTTACTTGAACTCTGTGAAGCATTTATTTGGGCTGCAATTTTTGAGGCTGGTGACGCTAATTAACTTATCCTCTGGAGCAGAGGTAACGCTGGGTCTTCATTTCCTGTGGCGGTCCTCATGAGAGCCAGTTTCATCATAGCGCTTGACGGTTCTTGCGACTACACTTGAAGAAGCTTTCAAAGTTCCTGAAATGTTCTGTATTGACTGACCTTCGTTTCTCTTTGCTCTTTTGAGCTGTTCTTGCCATGATATGGACTTGGTCTTTTACCAAATAGGGCTATCTTCTATATACCACCCATACCTTGTCACAACACAACTGATTGGCTCAAACGCATTAAGAAGGAAAGAAATTGTACAAAATAACTTTTAACAAGGCACACCTGTTAATTGAAATGCATTCCAGGTGACTACCTCGTGAAGCTGGTTGAGAGAATCCCAAGAGTGTACAAAGCTGCCATCAAGGCAAAGGGTGGCTACTTTGAAGAATCTCAAATCAAAAATATATTTTGATTTGTCTAACACTTTTTTGGCTACTACATGATTCCATATGTGCTATTTCATAGTTTTGATGTTGTCACTATTATTCTACAATGCAGAAAATATAAAAAATAAAGAAAATCCCTTGAATGAGTAGGTGTGTTCAAACTTTTGACTGGTACTGTATGTGCTGTAGGCTTACTGGGTATAAATATATAGATGTCATGCCCTTCTACATATTTATTCATGGTCAGAGTGAAGTGGAAAACAACAATGCATCTGAAATAGTCTGCCTGAGTTGACATAATAGTACGTTAACTGTATATTGTTGAGGGGGGAGCTATGGATATGAATGTAATAGACGTTAGCCTGAGATTTGTCTTTGGTTAGTTCAATGTGTTTTCTGCTGTTGGTCAGATCTTATTCTTGGCTCACTGCTCTCCCTGTGCTGGGTGGGTGGGGAGGCACAAAGGTAAACAGTGGATGCACTGAGTAGGCTTGGGTGGTATACCGTATATACCATATATACCGGGGTATTTGAAAATAGTCACTGGATGGTTTTTCAATACTGTCAATACCGTTGAAACTATTTCTTTGAACTTTTCATGAACTCTCCAGAGCCAGTTCTTCATTCAGACAAGCATGCGTCAAAATTACAGGTTGACCGATTATGATTTTTCAACGCCTATGCCGATACCGATTATTGGAGGACCTAAAAAGGTCGATACCGATTAATCGGCCGTTTTTTAAAATGTATTTGTAATAATGACAATTACATCAATACTGAATGAACACTTATTTTAACTTAATATAATACATCAATAAAATCTATTTAGTCTCAAATAAATAATGAAACATGTTCAATTTGGTTTAAATAATGCAAAAACAAAGTGTTGGAGAAGAAAGTAAAAGTGCAATATGTTGCATGTAAGAAAGCTAACGTATAAGTTCCTTGCTCAGAACATGAGAACATATGAAAGCTGTGGTTCCTTTTAACATGAGTCTTCAATATTCCCAGGTAAGAAGTTTTAGGTTGTAGTTATTATAGGAATTATAGGACTATTCTCTCTATATGATTTGTATTTCATATACCTTTGACTATTGGATGTTCTTATAGGCACTTAGTATTGCCAGTGTAACAGTATAGCTTCCATCCCTCTCCTCGCCGCTACCTGGGCTCGAACCAGGAACACACCGACAACAGCCACCCTTGAAGCAGCGTTACCCATGCAGAGCAAGGGGAACAACTACTCCAAGTCTCAGAGTGAGTGACGTTTGAAACGCTATTAGCACGCACCCCGCTAACTAGCTAGCCATTTCACATCGGTTACACCAGCCTAATCTCGGGAGTTGATAGGCTTGAAGTCATAAACAGCGCAATGCTTAAAGCATTGCGAAGAGCTGCTGGCAAAACGCACTAAAGTGCTATTTGAATGAATGCTTACGAGCCTGCTGGTGCCTACCATCGCTCAGTCAGACTGCTCTATCAAATCATAGACTTAATTATAACATAATAACATACAGAAATACGAGCCTTAGGTCATTAATATGGTCGAATCCGGAAACTATCATCTCGAAAACAAAAGGATTATTCTTTCAGTGAAATACGGAACCGTTCCGTATTTTATCTAACGGGTGGCATCCATAAGTCTAAATATTCCTGTTACATTGCACAACCTTCAATGTTATGTCATAATTACGTAAAATTCTGGCAAATTAGTTCGCAATGAGCCAGGCGGCCCAAACTGTTGCATATACCCTGACTCTGCGTGCAATGAACGCAGAGAAGTGACACAATTTCACCTGGTTAATATTGCCTGCTAACCTGGATTCTTTTAGCTAAATATGCAGGTTTAAAAATATTAACTTCTGTGTATTGATTTTAAGAAAGGCATTGATGTTTATGGTTAGGTACACGTTGGAGCAACGACAGTCCTTTTTCGCGAATGCGCACTGCATCGATTATATGCAACGCAGGACACGCTAGATAAACTAGTAATATCATCAACCATGTGTAGTTATAACTAGTGATTATGATTGATTGATTGCTTTTTATAAGATAAGTTTAATGCTAGCTAGCAACTTGGCTTCTTACTGCATTCGCGTAACAGGCAGGCTCCTCGTGGTTAGAGTGTTGGACTAGTTAACTGTAAGGTTGCAAGATTGAATCCCTGAGCTGACAAGGTAAAAATCTGTTGTTCTGCCCTTGAACAAGGCAGTTAACCCACCGTCCTAGGCTGTCATTGAAAATAAGAATGTGTTCTTAACTGACTTGCCTAGTTAAATAAAGGTGTAAAAAAATAAAAATAATAATAGGACAAATCGGCGTACAAAAATACCTATTTCCGATTGTTATGAAAACTTGAAATCGGCCCTAATTAATTGGCCATTCCGATTAATCGGTCGACCTCTAGTCAAAATGTTGATTATTTGCACAATGTCTCTCATTCACATTCGCTTGTAGATGTCCAAACTCACCGAAAATGACATCAGTAGCTACTACCTACTACTCAGTGGTGTTAAAGTACTTAAGTAAAAAAACTTTAAAGTACTACTGTACCTAAGTAATTTTTTGGGGTATCTGTACTTTACTTAACTATTTATATTTTTTGCAACTTTTACTTTTACTCCACTACATTACTAAAGAAAATGATTTACTTTTTACTCCATACATTTTCCTGACACCCAAAAGTACCCATTACATTTTGAATGCTAAGCAGGACAGGAAAATGGTAGTGTAATTCACACAATTCATCAAAGAGAACATCCCTGCAACCAATATTAGGAAGGTGTTCCTAATGTTTTGTATACTCAGTGTATGTATAACTATTTCAGCGGGGTTTCTGTCTTTGCAATTAGTTTATATTCGTTTGCGCTCGTTAGCATATTTAGCTAGCAGCCTCTATGGAAATTCGCTATAATTTGTGCTAATTTTGTTAGCATTCTGGTAATATACACCCAATTGGCTTTTTTGCGTTTTTTGCGCCTACTTGTGTACAAAGCTGGTAATACCATAAATCCCAGGATGAGAGAAGGAATTATAACAATATGAAAATTGTCATATATGGATACCGCCCAACCCTAATCAAATCAAACTTTATTTGTCACATTCGCCGAATACAACAAGTGTAGACCTTACCGTGAAATGCTTACTTACAAGCCCTTAACCAACAGTGCAGTTCAAGAAGAGTTAAGATTTTTTTTTACCAAATAAACTAATTTAAAATAAAATAAATTCAAAAAATAACACAATAACATAACAATAACGAGGCTATATACAGGGGTACCGGTACTGAGTCAGTGTGCGGGGTACATACAGGTTAGTTGAGGTAATTTGTACATGAAGGTAGGGGTGAAGTGACTATGCATAGATAATACAGAGAGTAGCAGCAGTGTACAAAAGAGGGGGGGGGGGGGGGGGGGTCAAGTAAATAGTCTGGTGGCTATTTGATTAATTGTTCAGCAGTCTTATGGCTTGGGGGTAGACGCTGTTATGGAGCTTTTTGGTCCTAGACTTGGCGCTCTGGTACTGCTGGCCGTGCGGTAGCAGAGAAAACAGTCTATGGCTGGGGTGACTGGAGTCTCTGACAACTTTATGGGCTTTCCTCTGACACC
Organism: Salvelinus sp. IW2-2015; assembly: GCF_002910315.2. Lineage (NCBI taxonomy): Eukaryota > Metazoa > Chordata > Actinopteri > Salmoniformes > Salmonidae > Salvelinus > Salvelinus sp. IW2-2015. The sequence continues at coordinate 56,801,599 of NC_036860.1, forward strand.
GCCCATTATATAGGTCCTGGATGGTCCCTAGTACCTAGAGTCATGATAGACAACTCAGGCCTCCTCCTACAGGTCCTGGAATCATCTCCTCCAGGACCTGTAGGAGACCCAGGTGTTATTTTCCTGTAGACAGTACTACACACCTCTCTTTCATCTTCCTGTTGTGAAACAAACAGACTCTGACATTTCTGTTGGAGCATTTACTAATGGATGTTTGTTCACTTTTGACTCTATGACTCTGAGATACACATAAAGAGAATGGGAGAGAGCAGAGAGCAATAAAGGAATGAGAGAGAGCAAACAGCAAGACAGGAAAGAGAGAAAAGGGGGTAGCGAGCCGGAGCTATTAGAGGTGAATCATAACCCAGGAACAAATCACGACTGAGATGATTGACAAGAGGTGAGCCTGACGGGGCAGTCATTGGGTTAGTTGCCGTGGGGATTAGGCCTGGCCTCCTGACACACACTCTCTCCCCTGGGATCCCCTAATGAACACACACTTCCATGAAAACACGGCAGGACCCCGGGCAGACCGACGAAATGCCTGAATTAAAAGCCTGCTTCCATGGCAACAGGCTCAACCGCGTGGCGGAGGCGCAGTGGCACCCCTGAACCCTGTATTTATCTGGGAGCTGTGACAAGTGCTCTGAAGTGGAAAAACAGACGGAGGGCAGGAAGAGAAGAAAGAAGAAAATAAAAAAGAGAGAGCGAGGGGAAGAACGATAAAGCTGCATTCTTTCAGAAGGCAGATTTAAATTGGTTTCATGAGCTGCTTGCTACATCTTCATGGTGTGAGAGGAGGTGAGCTGCTTGCCACATCCTCATGGTGTGAGAGGAGGTGAGCTGCTTGCCACATCTTCATGGTGTGAGAGGGAGGTGAGATGCTTGCCACATCTTCATGGTGTGAAAGGAGGTGAGCTGCTTGCCACATCTTCATGGTGTGAAAGGAGGTGAGCTGCTTGCCACATCCTCATGGTGTGAGAGGAGGTGAGTGCTTGCAACATCTTCATGGTGTGAGAGGAGGTGAGATGCTTGCCACATCCTCATGTGTGAAAGGAGGTGAGATGCTTGCCACACCCTCATGGTGTGAAAGGAGGTGAGATGCTTTCCACACCCTCATGGTGTGAGAGGAGGTGAGCTGCTTGCCACATCCTCATGGTGTGAAAGGAGTGAGATGCTTTCTACACTCTCGGTGTGAAAGGAGGTGAGATGCTTGCCACACCCCTCATGGTGTGAAAGGAGGTGAGATGCTTTCTACACTCTCGGTGTGAAAGGAGGTGAGCTGCTTGCCACATCCTCATGATGTGAGAGGAGGTGAGCTGCTTGCCACATCTTCATGGTGTGAGAGGAGGTGAGCTGCTTGCCACATCTTCATGGTGTGAAAGGAGGTGAGCTGCTTGCCACATCTTTCATGGTGTGAAAGGAGGTGAGATGCTTGCCACACCCTCATGGTGTGAGCAGGAGGTGAGCTGCTTGCCACATCTTCATGGTGTGAAAGGAGGTGAGCTGCTTGCCACATCTTCATGGTGTGAAAGGAGGTGAGCTGCTTGCCACATCTTCATGGTGTGAAAGGAGGAGAATGTCTGTCTGTCACTAGTGTGATCTGGGATTTCATAAAAGGACCTCACAGAGGTAAAGCAAGGGAAGGGTCTGACCTCACAGGTGGCTAGAAAGTATTTTCTCTCCCTCTTCTCTGTCTCTATCCCTCTATCCGCCCCTCCTCCCTTACTTCTGGTCTAGTCTCTCTCAGTGGTCGGAGATGAGTGAGCTTTACAGAAACCACGAGGAGCCAAAATGGGGGTCTTGTTCTCCTTCACCAAACCACTACAACAGCTTCTCAGATGACATTTTCCCTCTGCTCTTGATTAAGGACATTAAATATGTGTTACAGGTGTCCAGCGAAGACAAGAAGACTGGTCTCGCCACCAGAGTAACAGATGTGATGGTAATTCGTAACTCTCTTGCATTGCGTTTTTAAAGAAATAACTTTCTAGCCAGCGATCCCAGTTGATTGATGTTTATTCTGACGATAGAAAACAAGGAAGCACATTAGGTGTCCAGGACAACAGCATGCTGATGGCTGTGGATGCGTGACTCGTCGCTTACATATCAACATCAGAATGGGGCTTGTAATCAACAGTTATAACAATGACACAAACGAGACAACGTACAATATGTGGAAGTAGATAAAGGACAGGCCATCAGATGTGCAGAGCTCGATGATGTTGATGGCTGTAGAGTCGGGCTTTAAAACAACTGTGTCTTAGCAGGGAGTTAACACGACCATTACACTTACAGCATACTAGCTAACTCACTCAATAACATACAGTACATACATACAAAAGCACATCACTGAAAGCCCCCAATATCTAACAGGTACCATACACATATAAATACATCAGGACATGTACATTGTGAACTTGTACACATTGTAAATATTAAAATAGAATACTGCATTTCAGAAAGTGACCCACTGCTTACAGGCCAATATCAAACTGGGAAGAATTGACGTTCGCGATCTCCCCCTTATCTGCAAGCGTAACCAATGGCATCACACTTTATTGATATGTAAATTCAACCAACTAAATCGAATACATATTTGTGTGGAAACATAACCAACCCTGTTACATATGTATGTGGATGGAAACATATGTAACAATGACTTTTAGGGGTGCCTGGTTTGCGTTTAATGTATTCAGAGGATAGGACTTATTTAAATGACTCAATTGATGTGCTATTTCAGAAACCTCAATGCCAGTATTTCAGTCCTCTCAGACCAAAGCTCCATTGGTAATGTTGGTGAGGGGAGCCAAAATAAATGTCTGCTGCCGCTTGTTTTCTTTGTGTGTGTATGTATTTGTGTGTTTTCATGTGTGTGTGTTCAAGTGTGTGTGTGTGTGTATGTGTGTGTGCGTGTTCATTTGTGTGTCAAACTGTGTGTTTGTGCCACTATCTATTGTTACATCACATATTAATGTGTAGCATTGGATGTAGATGTGTGAAGGGTCTGTTAGGCGTGAAGGCATGATTCCTCCTCTGTCTGTGTACTGAGGAGGTTTCTGTTTCTTCTTCACAAAAAGAAGGTATGCTGTATGAACAGAGGGGATCGAGTTTGGCTTGGGACGCCATAATGATGTCATGTTCTGGTTTAAAACATTGTTTTCTTGTTATAGAGGCATCGTAACAACCAGTTTTGCCCGCTGGGATTGAATCAATGCAGCTTATTTTGACTATTACGGGTCAGCATCAGTGGATCATTGATGCCAGGGTAGGTTTTAAACCACCAAAACACACACCAACTGGTGCTTTTAAAAACAGCCAGTCATAAACCAGTCTTTTTTGTTACACTACATGTATAAACCTTGATCAACTTTTCAGTATTATGTGCCTCAATATAACATAAATCCAATGATTGGAAAAGTACAGGTAAGAAAAACATGGAAGCAGATAACTATTGTAAAAGGTCAACTGTAGAAGTATGTAATCTCAGATGATCATACTGCAATTACGACCATGCTCCATTAATGTGGTGAGTGTGTTGCATGGATGTCATTACGTATAACATGTTGATAATCCCTTTTAAAACAGCACCAGTGGGAGAATAGAAATGAACCATGTTTCCATTCACAGTATTTATGTGAGTAAAGTCATACCGTAAAAAAAATAATCACGACAGCTGTGATGGAAACGGGTCGTTTCGGTACAATTTTATAAATGCCGACAGATCATTTGTTTGTTCGACATGGTGTGATCTTTTTGTGTATGTAAAATTAATTATGCGAGAAATGGTGGTGCGCAAATATTGCTATGCAGTGCTATGGGGAGTTTCTCCCATTCTTCTCTATGTAAATTAGATATTTCAGGTTTTTAAGTTTAATACATTTGCAAAAAACATTTTTTTTAACTGTTTCTGCTTAAATGGAAGAATTATTATGTGTAGATTGATGAGAAGAAATATATATTTAATCTATTCTAGCATAACATAACAAAATGTACTGTAATAACCATCATATCAAAGTAAACTTGAAGTTAAGCGATGATGTGGTGTGTGGTCCTCTCACTATGACACAGGAAACCATGAAGTTTATTAGGCTACAGATGAAATAAGTTATGATGAACTTCACAAGGTGGTGAAATTGCAAGGTGATATTGATGCCAGTGGCGGTCGGTGACGTTTAAGATCAGGGAGGACAATATATTTTTTCTGCCTTATTTCTATTACAGCATATAGCATTTTTTAAATGTATTTTATTTCACCTTTATTTAACCAGGTAGGCCAGTTGAGAACAACTGTGACCTGGCCAAGATAAAGCAAAGCAGTGCGACAAAAACAACACAGAGTTACACATAGGATAAACAAAAGTACAGTCAATAAATAACACAATAGAAAAATCTATATACAGTGTGTGCAAATGGAGTAAGGAGGTAAGGCAATAAATAGGCCATAGTAGCGAAGTAATTACAATTTAGTAAATTAACACTGAAGTGATAGATGTGCAGATGATGATGCGCAAGTAGAAATACTGGTGTGCAAAAGAGCAAAAAAGTTAATAAAAACAATATGGGGATGAGGTAGGTAGTTGGATGGGCTATTTACAGATGGGCTATGTACAGCTGCAGCGATCGGTAAGCTGCTCAGATAGCTGATGCTTAAAAGTTAGTGAGGGAGATATGTCTCCAACTTCAGCGATTTTTGCAATTCGTTTCAGTCATTGGCAGCAGAGAACTGGAAGGAAAGGCGGCCAAAGGGGGTGTTGGCTTTGGGGATGACCAGTGAAATATACCTGCTGGAGCCCGTGCTACGGGTGGGTGTTGTTATGGTGACCAGTGAGCTGTGATAAGGCGGAGCTTTACCTAGCAAAGACTTATAGATGACCTGGAGCCAGTGGGTCTGGCGACGAATATGTAGCGAGGGCCAGCCGACGAGAGCATACAGGTCGCAGTGGTGGATAGTATATGGGGCTTTGGTGACAAAGCGGATGGCACTGCGATAGACTGCATCCAGTTTGCTGAGTAGAGTGTTGGAGGCTCTCATTTTGGATTGGAGATTCTTAATATGAGTCTGGAAGGACTGAAGTTGTCCACATATCCTAAGTCAGAACCGTCCAGAGTAGTGATGCTAGTCGGGCGGGCGGTTGCGGGCAGTGATCGGTTGAAGAGTATGCATTTAGTTTTACTAGCGTTCAAGAGCAGTTGGAGGCCATGGAAGGAGTGTTGTATGGCATTGTGTTGTATGGGATAACTGCTGTTCATACCCAGCGCAATGTAACATCGATAGTTTTAGGCTTACATGTTACTTGAATTGTCCTCATACCATAATGAGGTTGCTACATCCTGGCCTATGAATTAATGTTTACAACGTAGGTACACAGGCTCGGGAGAAATTTTTTAGTAGTCAAAGTGACAGACCTACTCTTTCTCACCTTTTCCCTTCGCTTGTGGACTTCAGTGCTAAACACATCAGCTGTCTGTGACCAGGTGAAAAAACTTTTCCAAGCCAAACCTTCATATCATAACCGCTAACCGCTACACACAGCCTACCTACAGCGTAAGTAAACCCACTACAATCATGCAGTACAGTGTAGGCAGCAAGCAGTTTAGCAGTTACAGTTTAGCAGGCCGTGGTGGCAATAAATTAATAAAACCAAAAGCTTACAAGACTTAGAAGAATTCCAAGTTTGGATAGCCATATCCAGCTAGCTAACATAGCATTCCTCTCTGAGCCAGGCGTTTGAGTAGGCTAAACTAGCTAGTGAACAAAAAATACAATGTAATATAGCTAGCTCTCTTTCTCTCTCTCTCACTAATGCTTGTCCTTCCTTTTTAAATAAATATATTTGTTCAAAACGGTTAAACTATTGTCTTTCTCTTTCTTTGAGTCAATTACTCAAGACATTTTATGCACTGCAGTGCTAGCTAGCTGTAGCTTATCCTTTCAGTACTAGATTCATTGATTGGGTGGACAACATGTCAGTTCATACTGCAAGAGATCTGATATGTTGGAGGATGTCCTCCGGAAGTTGTCATAATTACTGTGTAAGTCTATGGAAGGGGGTGAGAATCATGAGCCTCATAGGTTTTGTATTGAAGTCAATGTACCCAGAGGAGGACGGAAACTAGCTGTCCTCCAGCTACACCATGGTGCTACCCTACCCCTGCTGTTAAGACTACTGTAGACCTTCATTGCAAAACAGTGTGTTTTAATCACTTATTTACCATAGTTTTATCTAAAAAGGACAAATTTTTTATGTTTTACTTTATTTTTATGAAATTCAATGAGGAGGATGGCCCTCCCCTTCCTCCTCTGAGGAGCCTCGGTTGCCGTTTGACACTCTTATCCATAATAATCTCATTAAGTAGTCTAGCCTACCTGCACAGCCTACACAAACTGTACCTGCAAGCTGTTGGTAAGAGCGCACGTGCCAAGACCAGAGTAGGCACATTTTGTAGGAATCGACGCTGGAGACGAGAACCAAGTACAGGGAGTGAACATTTAATACAAAACTGACATGAAACAGAACAGGAACAGTATCTGGACATGGGAAAAATAAGACATCAATGACAATAATGCTGACACAGGGAACCAACTGAGGAACAGACAGATATAGAAGGGCAATCAACAAAGCAATGGAGTCCAGGTGAGGCCAATATTGTGCAGCTGCGCATAATGATGGTGACAGGTGTGCGTAAGGAAGGGCTGCCTGGTGCTCTCGAGTGCCAGAGAGGGGGAGCGGGAGCAGGTGTGACTTTGGTGGAAACACACCACTGGTGGGAAAATGAAAATCTGTTGCCAGTTGGATGGAAACCTAGCTATTGTTGTCCTCAGAAAACATTCATAATTTTGTAGTAATACTATTGCGATTTTGACATACATTTGGTATTTGATTAGGATCCCCATTAGCAGCTACTCTTCTACTCTTCCGCAGCTACATTCACGATACAAACTGACCACCAGCAATTGCGTCTTCAGAGGCGATGTTCAATCCAGCAACATATAATGACCTTCCTACAGTAATAAAGTACCAGAGAAAATAAAAAAGCTGCTCCCAGGATCCAAGGTCCATACCAAGTCAAACTGTGTGTGTGTGTGTGTGGGTGTGTGTGAGAGTACAGTATTATGTTTTGTTTTATTAGAATGTGTGATGTGAATCCTTGCGTAGCTCTACTCCTGGAAAAGACAGCTTTCCATGAGAATCCATCTAAATGATTTAGCATAGTGCTGTAAGACATGGGCAGAATTGACACATTGACATGGGCCACAGTCTCTCTACCATGCCAGTGCCTTCCAGCCTGCCTGCCTCACTCAATCTGGCCTGGAATGGCATGGCATGGCCTGGTCATAGGCATCCAGTAAAAGAGTCACAGAGAGAACTGACAACCCACTGGATCCAAACCCAACAACCCTCAACAGCTCTTCTCCCTCTCCCTCCCTCTCTGTCTCCCTGTGGCTGGAATATGACAGATATTTCCTCTGCAGTGACCCTGCTACATATTTCTGCAGATGCATATGCAACCACAGACTTGGGCCCATCTGTTTATCACTAGCCGGGTTCCTGAAGCGTTTGTGTGAGAAAATGCCTGACAGACAGAGAGAGAGAAACGGCTCTCAGGATCAGTTGGGGTGTTTTTCTCTTCCTCAACAGCTGTGTTTTACTTCAGAAAATAAGAAAAATATGCATAATAGACTGGTGTCTTCATTTTTCAAGTGAGGTAAGTGTGTGTGAGTAATTAATGGTGTTGGATACCTGCCTCTCTCCACAAGCGGTGGCGGTCAGCCTAGGCTTCACTTCAATACAGTACCCCCTCCCGTCCCTTTTCATTCCAAACCACAATCTGTCATTCTATTCAGACTTCATTATCCTTGGTTGATGATGACAGTGATTCTCTCTGCCCCGTCAGCGCACAGCTGTGTTGCTACAGTAACAGTAAGGCCTTGATGAGCACAGGTGTGTCATCACAATTGTGCTCCTGTTGAGTCTTAATTATCCCACTGAGCCAATCAGAGAGAAGCTTGATTGGCATCACTCTGAAACAAAGTGTCGGAATCACCAATAGAAAAAGCCTAAAGAGAGTTTTCCAGAGAGTTTGGCCCAAACTTTACTCCATTTAGTAGGTCAGTATTTCTCATTGGGGATAAAAGCAAGGCAGTTCCACTCACTTAACTCAGCTTTTCCGGGTCAGTCGCAGGCCTTTTGAGGGTTCAGACCTGTGAAGAACTCACTCCAAAGCACACTAATTCTGTCACACACTAACTCCCTCCCCCTCTTTCTATTTCTCTCTCTCTCTTTCTCTCCCTGTCCCTCTCCTCCTTTCATCCTCCCTCCTTCTCTCCAAGTCCCTCTCCTCCTTTTCATTTTTCCTCCTTCTCTCCATGTCCCTCTCCTCCTTTATCCTCCCTCCTTTCCTCCCTGTCCCTCTCCTCCTTTCATCCTCCCTCCTTCTCTCCAAGTCCCTCTCCTCCTTTCATCTTCCCTCCTTCTCTCCATGTCCCTCTCCTCCTTCATCCTCCCTCCTTTCCTCCCCTCCCTCTACTCCTTTCATCCTCCATCCTTCTCTCCCTGTCCCTCTCTTCCTTTCATCCTCCCTCTTTCTCTCCCGTCCCTCTCCTTCTTTCATCCTCCATCCTTCTCTCCCTGTCCCTCTCCTCCCTCTTTCTCTCCCTGTCCCTCTCCTCCTTTCATCCTCCCTCATTCTCTCCCTGGCCCTCTCCTCCTTTCATCCTCCCTCCTTCTCTCCCTGTCCCTCTCCTCCTTTCATCTTCCCTCCTCTCCCTGTCCCTCTCCTCCTTTCATCTTCCCTCTTTCTCTCCCCGTCTCTCTCCTCCTTTCGTCCTCCCTCTTTCTCTCCATGTCCCTGTAATCGATGACTCAGGCCTTAGAATTCACCACAACATTGTCAGGTTGTAGAATAGGGACGATGTGGGGTAGGGAAGGGTGCTACTTGGCAGATGGAGGATAATACACAGTGACAGTTTAGGAGCCCTGCTCTTATTGCCGATAACTACACGTTGTCCCTCCCTTACCCACATTGTGATGACTGGCCAGCCTTCAGGAAATACCCAAACATGGCCATGAAAAGCCCAGTGAGGCAGCAGCTGAAAGAGGAGTGCTTTTCTGGGCATTAGAAAGTGTGGAACAACTCAGTATTATTATAAGAGAATGACTGAGACAAGCTACTGAAAAAACAATGTTCTATTCTGACATAAAGAGAGTTTGACATAGGATATAACTTCTACTTCTAGTTATTGGCATTGTCTAATTTAGTTCAGTAAGGCATCCTGAGGGGTTGGCATATCTGAGCCAGATACAATACCATCTTAAAGCAGATTCATTTTTTTATTTTATTTCACCTTTATTTAACTTCTTCGGGGTAGGGGGCAGCATTTTCACTTTTGGATAAATAGCGTGCCCAATTTCAACTTCCTTCTACTCATCCCCAGAATATAAGATATGCATATTATTAGTAGATTTGGATAGAAAACACTCTGAAGTTTCTAAAACTGTTTGAATCATGTCTGTGAGCATAACAGAACTTATGTAGCAGGCAAAACCCCGAGGACAAACCATTCAGAATTTTTATTTCTTTGAGGTCACTGTCTTTTCAATGAGTTTTCATTGGGACACCACATTTCTAAGGGACTTGTTTGCAGATCCTACCGCTTCCACTGGATGTCACCAGTCTTTGGAAATTGGTTGAGGTTATTCCTTTGTGTAATGAAGAAGTACGGCCATCGTAAAAGAGGGTCACTTGAAGTAAATTGTTTGAGAGAGGCACATTACCAAAAAAGTTGCGTCAGTTTGTTTTCTTTTTGTATTGAACACAGATCATCCCGTCTTCAAATTGATCAATTATTAACGTTTAAAAATACCTAACGTTGTATTACAAAAGTAGTTTGAAATGTTTTGGTAAAGTTTACATGTAACTTTTGATATATTTTGTAGTGACGTTGCGCAAGTTGGAAGCTGTGTTTTTCTGGATGAAACGCGCCAAATAAATTAAAATTTTGGATTAATATCGACGGAATTAATCGAACAAAAGGACCATTTGTGATGTTTATGGGACATATTGGAGTGCCAACAAAATAATTTCGTCAAAGGTAAGGTATGAATTATATTTTTTATTTCTGCGTTTTGTGTCGTGCCTCCAGTGTTGAAATATGCTACTCTCTTTGTTTACTGTTGTGCTATCTTCAGATAAGAGCATCTTATGCTTTCGCCGAAAAGCCTTTTTGAAATCTGACATGTTGGCTGGATTCACAACGAGTGTAGCTTTAATTTGGTATCTTACATGTGTGATTTAATGAAAGTTAGATTTTTATATCATTTTATTTGAATATGGCGCTCTGTATTTTCCCTGGCTATTGGCCAGGTGGGACGATTGCGTCCCACCTACCCCAGAGAGGTTAACCAGGTAGGCCAGTTGAGAACAAGTTCTCATTTACAACTGCGACCTAGCCAAGATAAAGCAAAGCGACAAAAACAACAACACAGAGTTATACATGGGATAACGCAATAGAAAAATCTTTATACAGTGTGTGCAAATGAAGTAAGGAGGTAAGGCAATAAATAGGCCATAGTGGCGAAGTAATTACAATTTAGCAATTAACACTGGAGTGATAGATGTGCAGATGAGGATGTGCAAGTAGAAATACTGGTGTGCAAAAGAGCAGAAAAAAACTAAAACAAATATGGGATGAGGTAGGTAGTTAGACAGATGGGCTGTGTACAGCTGCAGCGATCGGTAAGCTGCTCAGATAGCTGATGCTTAAAGTTAGTGAGGGAGATATAAGTCTCCAACTTCAATGATTTTTGCAATTCGTTCCAGTCATTGGCAGCAGAGAACTGGAAGGAGAGGCGGTGAAATGAGATGTTGGCTTTGGGGATGACCAGTGAAATATACCTGCTGGAGCGCGTGCTACGGGTGGGTGTTGCTATGGTGACCAGTGAGCTGAGATAAGGCGGAGCTTTACCTAGCAAAGACTTATAGATGACCTGGAGCCAGTGGGTTTGGCGACGAATATGTAGCGAGGAGAGCATACAGGTCGCAGTGGTAGGTAGTATATGGGGCTTTGGTGACAAAACGGATGGCACTGTGATAGACTGCATCCAATTTGCTGAGGAGTGTTGGAGGCTATTTTGTAAATGGCATCGCCGAAGTCAAGGATCGGTAGGATAGTCAGTTTTACGAGGGTATGTTTGGCAGCAAGAGTGAAGGATGCGTTGTTGCGAAATAGGAAGCTGATTCTAGATTTAATTTTGGATTGGAGATGCTTAATATGAGTCTGGAAGGAGAGTTTACAGTCTAGCCAGACACCTAAAGCCTTGGCCAGGTCGATGAAGATGGCTGCACAGTCTTTTATCGATGGCGGTTATGATATCGTTTATGACCTTGAGCGTGGCTGAGGTGCACCCATGACCAGCTCTGAAACCAGATTGCATAGCGGAGAAGGTATGGTGGGATTCGAAATGGTCGGTAATCTGTTTGTTGACTTGGCTTTCGAAGACCTTAGAAAGGCAGGGTAGGATAGATATAGGTCTGTAGCTGTTAGGGTCAAGAGTGTCCCCCCCTTTGAAGAGGGGGATAACCGCAGCTGCTTTCCAATCTTTGGGAATCTCAGACGACACGATAAGAGGGTGAAAGGCTAGTAATAGGGGTGGCAACCAATTTCAGCACGATAGTTTTAGAAGCAAGGGTCCAGATTATCTAGCCCGGCTGATTTGTAAGGGCCAGATTTTGCAGCTCTTTCAGAACATCAGCTGACTGTATTTGGGAGAAAGAGAATGGGAAGGCTTGGGCGAGTAGCAGAGGGGAGGCAGTGCTGTTGACCGGGTAGGGGTAGCCAGGTGGAAAGCATGGCCAGCCGTAGAGAAATGCTTATTGAAATTCTCAATTATAGTGGATTTGTCGGTGGTGACAGTGTTTCCTATCTTCAGTGCAGTTGAAGCTGGGAGAGGTGTTCTTATTCTCCATGGACTTTACAGTGTCCCAGAACTTTTTTGAATTTTGTGTTCAGGAAGCAAATTTCTGCTTGAAAAAGCTAGCCTTGGCTTTTCTGCCTGTGATATTGGTTTTCTAGCTTCCCTGAAAAGTTGCATATCACGGGGCTGTTCGATGCTAATGCAGAACGCCTATAGGATGTTTTCTGTTGGTTAAGGCAGTCAGGTAGGAGAAACCAAGGATACTGTTCCTGGTTCTAATTTCTTGAATGGGCATGCTTATTCAAGATGGTGAGGAAGGCATTTAAAAAAAAATATCCAGGCATCCTCTACTGACGGGATGAGATCATATCCTTCCAGGAACCTCGGCCAGGTCGATTAGAAAGGCCTGCTCGCGAAGTGTTTCAGGGAGCGTTTGACAGTGATGAGTGGAGGTCGTTTGACCGCTGACCCATTACGGATGCAGGCAATGAGGCAGTGATCGCTGAGATCTTGGTTGAAACAGCAGAGGTGTATTTGGAGGCAAGTATGTTAGGATGATATCTATGAGGGTACCCGTGTTTACGGAATTGGGGTGGTACCTGTGTAGGTTCATTGATAATTTGTGTGAGATTGAGGGCATCAAGCTTAGATTATAGGATGGCAGGGTGTTAAGCATGTTCCAATTAGGTCGCCTAGCAGCACGAGCTCTGAAGATAGATGGGGGCAATCAGTTCCACATATGGTGTCCAAGCACAGCGTGGGGAGAGGGTGTCTATAGCAGGCGGCAACGGTGAGAGACTTGTTTTGAGAGGTGGATTTTTAAAAGTAGAAGTTCAAATGTGTTGGAACAGACCTGGATAGTAAACAGAACTCTGCAGGCAATCTTTGCAGTAGATTGCACACCGCCCCTTTGGCGTTCTATCTTGTCTGAAATCTTGTACGTTGGGGGAAATGTCCGAATTTTTGGTGGCTTTCTAAGCCAGGATTCAGACCGCGCTAAAACATCCGGGTTGGCAGAGTGTGGCTAAAGCAGTGAACAAAACCAAACTTCGGAGGAGGCTCTAATGTTTAACGATCGATGAAACCAAGGCTATTACAGGCTTACAGAAGTCATCAAACGAGACGCTCTGCGGGTGATAGGAGTGGAGCTAGTGTATTGCGGCGGCCTGAGATTCACCTCTAAATTCACCAGAGGAACAGCAGGATGGATAGGATAAGCGGTATGCTAAGCTATGCAGATGGGTCGTTCTAGAACGTCCTAAGCACAGAGAAGTAAAAGGAGATTGGGCTGGGCGATAAAATAGCTTGCTTAAGAATATGTATCAGACAAAAGGTATGGAGATGTGAATACAGTTGAGGTAAAACCTATGGGTATTGGAGGTGATGTATTGAGAGAGTATTGTCGTAGAACTAAATGGAAACAGTGATGTCATGCGGCATAGTGGGTGGTGAACTGAAAGGTTGGATAGGTATGAGTGAGCAGGGGCTAGGAGCCCTGACCAGTGATAAGATAGCCAATAAACCGAACCAGAACAGCAATCGGTACAGGCCATATGTAGCATTTAAAGGAGAGGCCATGTGCTTAATCGAGTGATCAATAAGGGTCCAGTGAGTAGAGGGTTGGTGTGGGGTCGATCGGCCGACTCGCTAGGACAGCGGGCTGGGGTAGTATGGCTATCGGTAGCAAGATAGCATAGGATGGAGGACTATTTTTAGACACCTCGTGCGTTTCCGTCGGTAGATTAGTGGGGTTCCGTGTGGTAGAGGGGATCAATCCAATTGGCAAAATAGATATAGTGACCCAAGAAAAAAAATTGTCCGATATACTTATTCAGATAACAGCCGATAAGACAGCTAACGATTAGCGGGCCCCAGATGAGCGTTCAGGTAACGTCGCGACGGAGGTGCCAGTTGGATAACTCCCTCGGGCAGATAACGTCGGCATTCAGTCGTGAAGGCCCGGTGGGGCTCCGTATCTGCAGCAAAAAAAATAATAATACTTTTTTTTTAAACGGGTCCGGATAGGTGACTGTAGCCCAGGAATGGCTGATGGAACTCCTCAGCTGGCTAGCTCCGGAATAATTTAAGTTTGCTCCGGGATCGACGTAAGCCAATAGTCACACGGTTTGCAGCTAGCTAGCTGCGAAATCAAGGTGCAAATGTCCAGAGCCTGCGGCTGAAATCCGGGGAAACTGAGAGAAAAAAAAGGCCCGGTATGCTCCGGTCCGAGTCGCGTTGCACAAAAGTGCCGGTAGATTATCGAGCTAAAGGAATAGCTGATGACCACAAAACGTGGGCAGCTGAAACACCAACGCTAGCCAGCAAACCGGCTAACTTCTGGGCAGCTTCAGATTAGCTTTCGGCTAGCTTCTGGTTAGCTTTCTGGCTAACTTCTGATTAGCCCCTGGCTAGCTTCCACTGTGGATTTTCAGATTTGAGGTAAATAATACTTTTTTTGTTGTAATTGGTGAGGCGGGTTGCAGGAAAGCTTTTGCAGGAAAGCTTTTGTAGTTGAGTTCTTGGATAATAAAATATATAAAAGATATGCGAAGAAGGTGTAAATATATATATATACAGGACAAGACAGTACGAGGACAAAAATTACGTCTGAACTGCTAAGCCATCTTGGAACCAAACTGACTGTGTATATTGGTTCCTGACTTCCCTAAAAAGTTGCATATCGCAGAGACAATTCGATGCTAGTGCAGTACACCACAGGATGTTTTTGTGCTGGGCAAGGGCAGTCAAGTCTGGAGTGAACCAAGGGCTATATCTGTTCTTCTAAATTGTTTGAAAGGGGCATGCTTACAATACAACTTAGATACAATACAACTTAAATCTCAAATCCAGGCCACTTAAAAGATACAACATCTTAAGATTCTAACAATCACTATTAATACAGTTTTTTATTAAAACAAGCTTCCAGGAATGTGGTTGATGGTGGGAACCATAACACATCAGGAACAATGGTAATTGAGTGTGAGGAAACTAGCTCTAACAGTCCCTGCAGCTCTACTACCAAACCTCTCCTTCAGAGCAGGACAATTCATTTGGCTAATCTTCCCTGCAGGAAGTGCAATTGAAGGATTTCCTTAAATTTTATCGGTGGGTAAAAAAAGACACACAATGAGGCTGGAAAACATTTGGTTGTTTTAAGAGCTGTACATCGTATTGCTTTGTCATGTTGTTTGCGGCATAGCCAGCTCTATTCGTTAAGATCAGGAGTGAGGAGGGCTTGGAGTTGCCATCTGTTATTAAGGAGGAGTAGAGACATGGGGTCCCAGTGTATCTGACATTATGGGGCTACAGCTTTAGGCTCTGCTGCTCAGTAGCTCCAGCGACACAACAAAGTTCTGCATTTTCAGGCTGACTTTCAGGATAAGTGTTTGTTAACCAGTTAAAGTTACCTGCTTTACTTGACTGTTTATGTTCATTCATTGGACGACCAAATACCAGAGAGTCACTGTAGCTTTGAGCCATAACCTTTGACCCTTACCTCAGCAGCAGGGATTCCTTCTGGGGGGCGGCACTGAAGAAGCACTTCCTGTTCTAGAGACACTTCCTTTCCCAGAGGCTCCTGGTCAAACGTCTTCCTGAGATCTGGAGAAAGACAAACCATAGATACACATTATGTAACATATTTCTCACATGACATGGCACTGATGTCTTTGACATGGTAACTGACGTCTTTGACAGGGTAACTGACGTCTTTGACATGGTAACTGACGTCTTTGACATGGTAACTGACGTCTTTGACATGGTAACTGACGTCTTTGACATGGGAACTGACGTCTTTGACATGGTAACTGACGTCTTTGACATGGTAACTGACGTCTTTGACATGGGAACTGACGTCTTTGACATGGGAACTGACGTCTTTGACATGGTAACTGACGTCTTTGACATGGGAACTGACGTCTTTGACATGGGGAAATGACGTCTTTGACTGGTAACGACGTCTTGACATGGGAACCTGACGTCTTTGACATGGGAACTGACGTCTTTGACATGGTAACTGACGTCTTAGGACATGGTAAACTGACGTCTTTGACAATGGTAAACTGGACGTCTTTGACCATGGTAACTGACATCTCTGATATGGTAACTGACGTCTTTGACATGTAACTGACGTCTTTGACATGGTACTGACGTCTTTGACATGGTAACTGACGTCTTTGACATGGTAACTGACGTCTTTGACAGGGTAACTGATGTCTTTGCATGGTAACTGACGTCTTTGACAGGGTAACTGACGTCTTTGACAGGGTAACTGATGTCTTTGACATGGTAACTGACTGTCTTTGACAGGTAACTGACGTCTTTGGATATGGTAACTGGACGTCTTTGACATGGTAACTGACGTCTTTGACATGGTAACTGACGTCTTTGACATGGGAAACTGACGTCTTTGACATGGTAACTGACGTCTTTGACAGGGTAACTGACGTCTTTGATATGGTTAACTGACGTCTTTTGACATGGTAACTGACGTCTTTGACATGGTAACTGACGTCTTTGACATGGGAACTGACGTCTTTGACATGTAACTGATGGTCTCTGATATGGTAACTGACGTTTTGACATGGCAAGTGATGTATTGATTAAAAAAAAGGCTTTGAAGCTTGTAGACCTGTCGTTTCTCAGTACACAGCTATAATATTTCCTGCATTTAGCAGCGTTTCCCAACACGTCCCTTTTGGTTTTTGCCCTAGCACTACTGAATCAAATAATCAACCGATCATCATCAACCAAAACATGCACTCCTTGGAATATATCTCTCTCTCTCTCTCTTCTCTCTCTCTCTCTCTCTCTCTCTCTCGCTCTCTCTCTCTCTCTCTCTCTCTCTCTCGCTCTCTCTCTCTCTCTCTCTCTCTCTCTCTCTCTCTCTCTCTCTCTCTCTCTCTCTCTCTCTTCTCTCTCTCTCTCTCTCTCTCTCTCTCTCTCTCTCTCTCTCTCTCTCTCTCCTCTCATCTCTCTCTCTCTCTCTCTCTCTCTCTCTCTCTCTCATGCTACACTGAAACCCAAAGCTCATTAGACATATATCATCAGCTGCTGGGACACAGGCTGACAGAGGAGCAGAGAAGGAGCTGTAGCACTACAATTGCAAGAGAACAGACTCAGTGGAGCATCAAGTACACAGTCGTACACTCAAACTCCAGTGACAGTACTTTCCACAGCCTGCAACATCCCTGTTCTGCTTTTGAACCACACTAACTCCCTGACACAGAACATTTAATCAAACAGAGTAACCACATTTACAGAATAGTCTAGAATAACAATGTTCCTGTATAGCAAAAAACTAAAGTTAATGCAGTAGTGAGTTAATACAGTAGTGAGTTAATACAGTAGTGAGTTAATACAGTAGTGAGTTAATACAGTAGTGAGTTAATGCAGTGGTGAGTTAATGCAGCAGTGGTTATTTTTGTTTCTATTTTTAAAAATGTTGTTGAGTGTGTGTATGAATTTAAATATTCATGCAGTTCGATTCTTGTTTAGACATATTGAAAATCCGGTCACCAAATATAGAATATAGCCCATAGTGTCTACTAGCACACACACACACTCCACGCCCACAGTAACTCCCTGCCACAGTGTGTAATCCCTGAGAATGGGCTGGAGGAGCTGATATGAACCCTACTCTGACTATCTCTGGTAAACCAAGCATGGACCAGCCCTGCTTACAAAGCAAAGAAAGCCCAGAGCTGAATGGCAAGCCAAGCTGAAAATGATATATTCTCTATAAGTACACTGAGTCAAGGGTTTCCATGAACTCTTCCTCTGAGTTTTAACCCCTCAGCGGCCATCGGTACACAACCAAGAGAAAAGCAAAGCATACACTTTCACATACTGTACAACACAGGAGGCTCATAGTAATGTGGAAACCATGTGTTTGATGTATTTGATACCAATCCACCTCTTTATGTCAGTTTGAAATGAAATGGTTCACTTCAGATCTTTCTGCTGTAGGGCCAGATACGCATGCAATCAGTGACCTATATGGACGGACATAGTGCATCCGGTATAAGAATATTACCCTTCAGAAAGTCAGAGACCGAGAGTCAAGGATATTTGTGATGTGGTTGTGATGTCGTGAGAGAGAGCTTCCTAATTTCTTTGGGTCAGAACTCCCGAACATCAGTTTCTACCTCAGCACCTCTCAGTATCCATGGAAACCACCCTTTGGGGTAGTTAAGCATTCCACCAACTTCTGTAGAAAGATTTAGTCAGATTCTCCTTAAATCAGGTCATTCTGGAATGTGATAAAATAGGGTTGCTGTAGACATCCTGTGCGAACGTAAAATAGGAATGTATGGTTGTAGATGGCTTTATCATTTTGTTTTTGGTTTCTGGAAGAAAGAAGATCTGCAGACACGCAGATCCAAAAATGCTCCACCAAGCTGGTTCAGAAATGGTCTCCTTGTCACCATTGTATTGTGAGCAAACTAGAACACACAAATGCCCACATCCACACAATCTGACTGCTACCCAGTGGCATGTCACGATCGTTGAAAAGAGTAGACCAAGGCTCAGCACGCATAGAGTTCCACATCATTTAAAAAAAGAGAAACTCACTAAACAAAACAACAAACGAAACATGACGCTACTGGAGTGCACAAAGGCAACTTACTGTAGATAAGATCCCACAAACACAAAAGGGAAATGGCTGCCTAAATATGATCCCCAATCAGAGACAACGATAAACAGCTGCCTCTGATTGGGAACCATATCAGGCCACCATAGACATACAAATTCACCTAGATAACCCCCCCAAGTCACCATCACGCCCCAACAAACACAGAGAAAAAACAGCGTACTTATGTTCAGGGCGTGACAGTAACCCCCCCCCCCCCCCCCCCCCCCCCCCCCCCCCCCCAAGGTGCGGGACTCCAACCGCAAACCTTGACTCAATAGGGAGGGTCTGGGTGGGCATCTAGGATGCATGATGCGGGCGTTCGGGGGCGGCTCCGGTGCGGGCGGCCATCGCCCAGAAACTCCGGACGGACCGTGGGTTGTCGCCCAGAGGCTCCGGACCGCCGGTCCATCGCGGAGGCTCCGGACCGGCAGGACCGTCTCAGGCGGTTTCCGCCACCATAGACCGTCTCAGGAGGGTCCGCACCGTGGCCTGTCTCAGAGTTCCGCACCGGTGGCCCGTCTCAGGAGTGCCGCGACCGTGGCCCGTCGTTTGGAGGTTCCGGACCGTGGCCCGCGTTGGAGGTTCCGGACCGTGAAACGTCGCAGGAAGCTCTGGACCGTGATGAAACGTGCCGGAAGGTCTCGACTGGGAACCTGTCGCCGGAAGTCTTGGACTGGGAACTTGTCGCCGGAAGCTCTGGACTGGGGGCGCACTGGAGGCCTGATGCGTGGGACCGGTTACGGTGGCAACCGGGGCTTGATGACACGCATTCAGGTCGAGTTGCGGGGAAAGGCACAGGACGTACTGGACTGTGGATGCGCACGTGGGAGACCTGATGCTTTGGACCGGTGTACAGGTGGGCACGGGCTGGATGACACGCACCTCAGGGTGAGTCAGGAAAGGAAACAGGACGGACCTGATCTGGGGACACGGGCACTTGGGGGAGAGTGCGAGGAACAGGAACAGGACACACCTGACTGGAAAAGCGCACTTTGAGGGAGAGTGCGAGAGTTGGCACAGGACGCACTGGTCTGTGAAGGTGTACACTGGAGACCTTGGTGTGCATTAGCCGGCATACATTGTTCCGGAACTTTAACACAACGTTTCAGGACGAGTGGAGGAACTGGCACAGGTATGGCATCGAACAGCTAACACGCTCCTCAGGGCGAATGCCGTGCATACTACGCCAAACCAAACCAGCTCTCTCTCTCTTCACTCTCCTCGAATTTGATCAACAACTCCTCGAAGGTCTCTAACTCTCCCCTCCGTTCACTCTCCTCCAATCTGTCCAATAACTCCTCGGCAGTCTCTGACTCACCCCTCAACTTCGCCGACTGCTCCATGTGCCCCCCTCCAAAATGTTCTTGGGTTTCTGTGGCCTACCTCCCCGACGTCGTTGCTGTCTTCTCATGCTCCTAGGCGACTCCCGCCAAGGAAGGCGATCCTGTCCTGCCAGGATTTCCTCCCAAGTCCAGGATCCCTTCCCATCCAGGATCTCTTCCCAAGTCCAGGATACTTCCTCCTCCTGGGCACGCTGCTTGGTCCTTTGTTGGTGGGATCTTCTGTCAAGATCGTTGAAAAGAGTAGATCTAGGCGCAGCGTGCATAGAGGTCCACATCATTTTAATAAAGAGAAACTCACTAAACAAAACAACAAAAGCACAAACGAAACGTGAAGCTACTGGAGTGCACAAAGGCAACTTACTGTAGACAAGATCCCACAAACACAAAAGGGAAATGGCTGCCTAAACATGATCCCCAATCAGAGACAACGATAAACAGCTGCCTCTGATTGGGAACCATATCAGGCCACTACAGACATACAAATTCACCTAGATAACCCACCCAAGTCACCGTCACGCCCCAACAAACACCGAGAAAAAACAGCTTACTATGTTCAGGGCGTGACATGGCAAGTCTGAATCTGCTGCTGACATAGAGAGAGAGGGAAGGAGAGGAAGAGAGGGGGGTAGGAGGGGGAGAGATGGAGTGGGAAGAAGGGAGAGAGAGAGAGGGAGGAAGAGAGAGATAGAGAGAGAGAGAGAGAGAGAGAGAGAGAGAGAGAGAGAGAGGATCTCAACCAATGCTATTAAAGGGAAACTTCACAATTTTTCAACTTCATATTCATCATCTCCAGCAACACCCCAGCATCAGCATAGCCTACTAATTGCCTACTAATTGCCCACTAATTGCCTACTAATTGTCTACTAATTGGTTGATGATGTCATTGGAAACACTTATCTATATCATTTTTACTACAAAACAGAAATGCGCCATTTTCACATATGTTGATGTTGGGGTGGTGCTGGAGATGATGAATATGAAGCTGAAAGTTTTTCTAATTCCCCTTTAAAGAACTGTGATGTCGTGCAGCAGGCCGGAAGGCTTACCCCCCTTATTCTTGGTGGTCATTTGATTAATTGTTCAAAATTCTATTGGCTTGGGGGTAGAAGCTGTTAAGGAGCCTTTTGGACCTAGACTTGGCGCTCCGGCACCTCTTGCCGTGCGATAGCAGAGAGAACAGTCTATGACTTGGTTGACTGGAGTCTTAGAAAAATTATGAGGCTTCCTCTGACACCGCCTAGTATATAGGTCCTGGATGGCAGGAAGCTTGGCCCAAGTGATGTACTGGGCTGTACGCACTACCCACTGTAGCGCCTTATGGTTGGATGCCGAGCAGTTGCCATACCAGGCGATGATGCAACCGGTCAGGATGCTCTTGATGGTCCGTACAGCTGTAGAACTTTTTGAGGATCTGGGGACCCATGCTAAATCTATTCAGTCTCCTGAGGGGGAAAAGGCATTGTCGTGCCCTCTTCATGACTTTCTTGGTGTGTTCAAACCTTTCTTGGTGTGTTCGAACCAGCAACAAACCATGATAGTTTGTTACTGATGTGGACACCAAGGAACTTGAAACTCCCGACCCGCTCCACTACAGCCCCGTCGATGTGAATGGAGGTGTGTTCGGCCATCCTTTTCCTGGAGTCCACGATCATCTCCTTTGTCTTGCTCACGTTCAGTTGGCTTCATGATCTCCTGTCTCCTGTTAATCAATCAATCAAATGTCTTTATAACGCCCTTTTTATATCAGCAGATAAATTGCTTATACAGAAACCCAGCCTAAAACCCCAAAGAGAAAGCAATGCAGTTGTAGGAGCACAGTGGCTAGGAAAAACACAGTGAAAAGGCAGGAACCCAGGAAGAAACCTAGAGAGGAACCAGGCATGGAGGACGATCCCCATAGAGAGAAGTACAACTGGAATAGAAACATGTCATTGATCATCTCACCGCTCCATATCCCCTGCAGGAAGAGAAGAGGTCAACTCTCATTCTCATTACAAATTAGGATCTAGAAATACTTGAATCAGTTATAGAACCCATTGCCCTTTATGGTTGTGAGGTCTGGTGTCTGCTCACCAACCAAGAATTCACAAAATGGGACAAACACCAAATTGACACTCTGCATGCAGAATTCTGCAAAAATATCCTTGGTGTACAAAATCCAGAAAAGAGCCGTTAAATTCTACAACCACTTAAAAGAAAGCGATTCCCAAACCTTCCATAACAAAGCAATCACCTACAGAGAGATGAACCTGGAGAAGAGTCCCCGAAGGAAGCTGGTCCTGGGGCTCTGTTCACAAACACAAACAGACCTCACAGAGCCCCAGGACAGCAACACAATTAGACCCAACTAAATCACGATAAAACAAAAAGATAATTACTTGACACATTGGAAAGAATTTACAAAAAACCTGAGCAAACTAGAATGCTATTTGGCCCTAAACAGAGAGTACACAGTGGCAGAATACCTGACCACTGTGACTGACCCAAACATAAGGAAAGCTTTGACTATGTACAGACTCAGTGAGCATAGCCTTGCTATTGAGAATGGGCGCTGTAGGCAGACCTGGCTCTCAAAAGAAGACAGGCTATGTGCACACTGCCCCCAACATGAGGTGGAAACTGAGCTGCACTTCCTAACCTCCTACCAAATGTATGACCATTTTAGAGACACATATTTCCCTCAGATTACACAGATTCACAAAGAATTTGAAAACAAACCCAATTTTGATAAACTCCCATATCTATTGGGTGAAATACCATCACAGCAGCAAGATCTTTGACCTGTTGCCAGAAGAACAGGGCAACCAGTGAAGAACAAACACCACTGTAAATACAACCTATATTTATGTGTATTTATTTTCCCTTTTGTACTTTAACTATTTGCACATCGTTACAACACTGTATATAAACATAATATGACATTCGAAATACCTATATTCTTTAGGAATTTCTGTGAGTGTAATGTTTACTGTTAATTTTTATTGTTTATTTCACTTTTGTTTATTATCTACTTCACTTGCTTTGGCAATGTTAACAAAAGTTTCCCATGCCAATAAAGCACTTGAATTGAAAGGAATTGAGAGAGAGGTAGAGAGAGAGACAAAGAGAAATAGAGGTAGAGAGAAACAAAATGAGAATCCCCTGAGTGATATTTTACAACCCTGTCTCCCTCCTCTTTGCTCTCCTCCTCCCAGGCTGAGGCGATGTGGAACTGTGTGCGCAGCAGAGGTGGGCTTAAGGCTGAGTAGACATCCCTGTGGAAGTCGCTCCATTCCCTCTTAAACCACAGGAATACGTTGGCCTCCCCAAGCCTCCCTACAGCTCCCAGCTAACACTACATCTGACTTCCATTATGCCAAGTGCATGGTGTTTGGCTACTTGTCATGCTAAATTAACAGAAATCTCAGTTATGTTTTTTCCCGACGCATTCTCTCTCTTAATAAACAATTAAACCCTGATTCAGACGTAAACTAGAGGACTGGCAACCAAAGACAATTACCAAGGTGAAACTTAATTAGTTTGACTAGTTTTACTAGTTTTGTGAGAAATAACAAGGCCACAAACAAATACAATTTCAGTGTAAGTCCCTAAGTCATTTGAGGGACATTCTTTGTTGTACCCATTTCATGGTCTCTATGGGGTTTAATGACTGTATCAAAACACCTCAAGAATGGTGGCAAGTCACTCTGAGAAAGGGGTCACAACAAGTAGAGAACATCACTGTGAAGTTGCATAGAAAGTAAAGCAAAAGCGATTAATAAAAATAAAAAAAGCACTAGTGATCTATAAGATAGAAATATATTCGTCCCCCGAAGGGTACGTCAGGTCAAAGGTATCTCAGCGTAACCATGGAAAGGGAGGTGGAGTCTGGTAAATCGCTGGCCAGTAAGAGTCAATGTCATAGTAACAGATGGGACCTATGGAGTGTAATAACTCAAAATAACACACACACACAAACCCTCCTACACGCTGACGAAACACACCACGACAGCCCCACAAATCACACATTAAAAAGAATACCCCGGGTCCACAGTGCACAGCCTTCACTACTCCACCCGCCTCACAGTGTTAACTAACATTGATCATTGTATGCCCCCCCACCACCACCCAACCACCATCTGTATTTATCAGCCCTGAGTGCCCCTGATTAAACCATCTGTTTTGGGAAGAGGGTGAGCGGGAGGGGGCCAATGGGGAAACCATCACAGAGTTTCCACTAGTCTGCAGAGAAGGACTGTGGCTGTCTATGAGGTGGTCCTGGGAAACCAAGGGGGGGGTGGGGGGAGAGAGAGAGCAATCCATTCAGGAAAATCTAATAGAAGGAGAAGAGAGAGGGAGCCATTCTAATAGGAGAAGAGAGAGATACAGTCTAGTAGAAGAGAGAGAGATACATTCTAATAGGAGAAGAGAGAAAGATCCATTCTAATAGGAGAAGAGAGAGAGATACATTCTAATAGGAGAAGAGAGAGATACATTCTAATAGGAGAAGAGAGAGAGATACATTATAATAGGAGAAGAGAGAGAGATCCATTCTAATAGGAGAAGAGAGAGAGATCCATTCTGATAGGAGAAGAGAGAGATCCATTCTAATAGGAGAAGAGAGAGAGATCCATTCTAATAGGAGAAGAGAGAGATCCATTCTAATAGGAGGAGAGAGAGATCCATTCTAATAGGAGAAGAGAGAGAGATCCATTCTAATAGGAGAAGCGAGAGAGATCAATTCTAATAGGAGAAGAGAGAGAGAACCATTCTAATAGGAGAAGAGAGAGAGATCCATTCTAATAGGAGAAGCGAGAGAGATCCATTCTAATAGGAGAAGAGAGAGATCCATTCTAATAGGAGAAGAGAAAGAGATACATTCTAATAGGAGAAGAGAGATACATTCTAATAGGAGGAGAAGAGAGAGGGATCCATTCTAATAGGAGGAGAAGAGAGAGATCTATTCTAAATAGCGGGGGGAAGGGGGAAAGGAAAGGAGGGGGGAAAAGAAGAGATCCCATTTTCTTTTAATAGGAGGAGAAGAGAAGAGATCCATCTAATAGGAGGGAAGAGAGAGATCCATTCTAATAGGAGAAGAAGAGAGGAGGATCCATTCTTTCTTTTTTTAAATTATTTTTTTCCCAACCTTTATTTAACCAGGTAGGCCAGTTGAGAACAAGTTCTCATTTACAACTGCGACCTGCCAGATAAAGCAAAACAGTGCGACAAAAACAACAACACAGAGTTACACATAAACAAACGTACAGTCAATAACACAATAGAAAAATCTATGTACAGTGTGTGCAAATGTAGAAGGTTAGGGAGGTAAGGCAATAAATAGGCCATAGAGGCAAAATAATTACAATTAGCATTAACACTGGAGTGATAGATGTGCAGATGATGATGTGCAAGTAGAGATGCAAAAGAGCAAGAAGATAAATAACAATATGGGGATGAGGTAGTCGGGTATGCTATTTACAGATTGGCTGTGTACAGGTACAGTGATCGGTAAGCTGCTCTGACAGCTGATGCTTAAAGTTAGAGAGTGAGATATGTCTCCACCTTCAGTGATTTTTGCAATGTGTTCCAGTCATTGGCAGCAGAGAACTGGAAGGAAAGGCGGCCAAAGGAAGTGTTTGCTTTGTGGATGACCAGTGAAATATACTTGCTGGAGCACGTGCAACTGGTGAGTGTTGCTATGGTGACCAATGAGCTGAGATAAGGCGGGCATTACCTAGCAAAGACTTATAGATGACCTGAAGCCAGTGTGTAGCGGGGGCCAGCCAACGAGAGCATACAGGTCGCAGTGGTGGGTAGTATATGGGGCTTTGGTGACAAAATGGATGGCACTGTGATAGACTGCATCCATTTTGCAGGGGTAGCCAGGTGGAAAGCATGGCCAGCCGTAGAAAAATGCTTATTGAAATTCTCGATTATCGTGGATTTATCGGTGGTGACAGTGTTTCCTAGCCTCAGTGCAGTGGGCAGTTGGGAGGAGGTGCTCTTATTCTCCATGGACTTTACAGTGTCCCAAAACGTTTCGGAATTAGTGCTACAGGATGCAAATTTCTGTTTGAAAAAGCTAGCCTTAGCTTTCCTAACTGACTGTGTATATTGGTTCCTGATTTCCCTGAAAAGTTGCATATTGCGAGGGCTATTCGATGCTAATGCAGAATACCACAGGATGTTTTTGTGCTGGTCAAGTGCAGTCAAATCTGGGGTGAACCAAGGGCTATATCTGTTCTTAGTTCTAATGGGGCATACATATTTAAGATGGTGAGGAAAGCACTTTTAAAGAGCAACCAGGTATCCTCTTCTGATGGGATGAGGTCAATATCCTTCTAGGATACCCGGGCCAGGTTGATTAGAAAGCCCTGCTCTCTGAAGTGTTTTAGGGAGCGTTTGACAGTGATGAGGGGTGGTCATTTAACCACGGACCCATTACGGACGCAGGCAATGAGGAGATCCTGGTTGAAGACAGCAAACGTGTATTTAGAGGGAAAGCAGGTCAGGATGATATCTAAGAGGGTGCCCATGTTTACGGATTTAGGGTTGCACCTGGTAGGTTCCTTGATAATTTGTGTGAGATTGAGGGCATCTAGCTTAGATTATAGGACGGCCGGGGTGTTAAGCATATCCCAGTTTAGGTCACCTAACAGTACGAGATTTGAAGAAAGATGGGGGGCAATCAATTCACATATGGTGTCCAGGGCACAGCTGGGGGCTGAGGGGGGTCTATAACAAGCGGCAACGGTGAGAGACTTGTTTCTGGAAAGGTGGATTTTTAAAAGTAGAAGCTTGAATTGTTTTGGCACAGACCTGGATAGTATGACAGAACTCTGCAGGCTATTTTCGGCAGTAGATTGCAACTCTGCCCCCTTCGGCAGTTCTATCTTGTCGGGAAGTGTTGTTGTTGGGGATGGAAATTTCAGGATTTTTGGTGGCCTTCCTAAGCCAGGATTCAGACACGGCTAGGACATCAGTGTTGGCGGAGTGTGCTAAAGCAGTCAATAAAACAAACTTAGGGAGGAGGCTTCTAATGTTAACATGCATGAAACCAAGGCTTTTACGGTTACAGAAGTCAACAAATGAGAGCACTTGGGGAGTGGTGCTGGGGGCTGCAGGGCCTGGGTTAACCTCTGCATCACCAGAGGAACAGAGGAGGAGTAGGATAAGGGTATGGCTAAAGACTATAAGAACTGGTCGTCTAGTGCGTTTGAAAAAAGGAGCAGATTTCTGGGCGTGGAAGAATAGATTGAAGGCATAATGTACATACAAGGGTATGGTAGGATGTGAGTACAGTGGAGGTAAACTTAGGCATTGAGTGACGATGAGAGAGGTTTTGTCTCTAGAGGCACCAGTTAAGCCAGGTGAGCTCACCGTATGTGTGGGGGTGGAACAAAAGGGCTATCTAAGGCATATTGGGCAGGGCTGGGGGCTCTACAGTGAAATAAGACAATAATCATAAACCAAAACAGCAATAGACAAGTCATATTGACATTAGGGAGAGGCATGTGTAGCCAAGTGATCATAGGGTCCACTGAGTAGCAAGTAGGTAACTCAGGGAGCCGATTCAGTAGTCACTACTATGGTAGGTGAGCTGGAGACACAGCGAATCAGACAGCTAGCGGGCCGGGGCTAGCAGATGGGCCTTCGGGGACGTCGCAACGGAAGAGCCTGTTGAAACCACCTCGGACGGTTACGTCGGCAGACCAGTCGTGATGGATCGGCGGGGTTCCATGTCGGCAGTAAAGGGTCCAGGCCAATTGACAAAAGAGGTATTGTAGCCCAAGAATTAGCTAGTGAACCTCTTCGGCTAGCCGGGAGATGGGCCTAGCTCAAGGCTAGCTCAAGGCTAACTGGTGCTTGCTTCGGGACAGAGACATTAGCCAGAGGTAGCTGCAATGATCCGGTGTAAAGGTTCAGAGCTTGCGGTAGGAATCCGGAGATGTGGCAGAGAAAAAGCAGTCCGATATGCTCTGGGTTGATATCGCGCTGTGCAGACTGGCAGGTATTGACCTAGCTGAGGCTGTCTGGTGTCCGAGTTTACGGTGAAGACCACTAGCAGTGGCTAACTGACTACTAGTTAGTAGCTAGTTAGCCTGCTAGCTGCTGATGGGGGTTCCGGTTCTAAAGTATAAAAATAGAAGATCCGTGCCACATTGGGAGAGGCGGGTTGCAGGAGAGTATATTCAGTCCGTAGATGGAAAGTGAGATTAAAATATATACGAAAAAGCTTTGGGAAAAAAATTAGGAAAACCATTTTTACACGGGACAGGACAGGACGGGACAAGACAAAACACACGTCTGACTGCTACGCCATCTTGGAACACAATATAGACATTCTAATAGGAGAGGAGAGAGGGATCCATTCTAATAGGAAGATAAGAGAGAAGGATCAATCAAAAAGGAGGAGTGAAGAGAGGGGTCCATTCTAATAGGATGAGGAGAGAGGGATCGATTCTAATAGGATGAGAAGAGAGAGGGATCTATTCTAATAGGATGAGAAGAGAGAGGGATCTATTCTAATAGGATGAGAAGAGAGAGGGATCCATTCTAATAGGAGGAGGGAAGAGAGAGATCCATTCTAATAGGAGGAGAAGAGAGAGGGATCCATTCTAATAGGAGGAGAAGAGAGAGGGATCCATTCTGATTTGATGAAAAGGTTAGCTCTGTCAGGATGCTGATTAACAAACAGGCAAAACGTCAGTGGAGTCGCAATTCAATGGCTCAGACACGAGACGTATGTGGCAGGGTCTACAGACGATCACGGATTACAAAGGGAAAATCAGCCATGTCGCAGACCCCAACGTCCTGCTCCCGGACAAGCTAAACACCTCTTCGCCCGATTTGAGGATAACACAGTGCCACCGACACGGCCCACTCCCAAGGACTGGTTGCTCTCATTCTACGTGGCCGACGTGAGTAAGACATTTAAACGTGTTAACCCTCGCAAGGCTGCCAGCCCAGACGGCATCCCTAGCAGCGTCCTCAGAGCATGAGCAGACCAGCTGGCTGGAGTATTCACAGACATATTAAATCTCTCCCTAACCAAGTATGCTGTCCCCACATGCTTCAATGTTCCTGTGTCCATCAAATGTCCATCAATGTTCCTATTCCCAAGAAAGCTAAGGTAACTGAACTAAATGACTACCGCCCCGTATCACACAGTTCTGTCATCATGAAGTGCTTTGAGAGGCTAGTGAAGGATCATATCACCTCTACCTTACCTTACCTGACACCCTAGACCCACTTCAATTTGCATACCGCCCCAATAGATCCACAGACGACGCAATCGCCATCGCACTGCACGCTGCCCTATCCCATCTGGACAAGAGGAATACCTAAGTAAGAATGCTGTTCATTGACTATAGCTCAGACTTGAACACCATAGTACCCTCCAAGCTCATCAATAAGCTCGGGGCCCTGAGTCTGAACCCCCGCCCTGTGCAGCTGGGTCCTGGACTTCCTGACGGGCCGCCCCCTGGTGGTGAAGGTAGGAAACAACACCTCCACTTTGCTGATCCTCAACACAGGGGCCCCACAAGGGTGTGTGCTCAGCTCCCTCCTGTACTCCCTGTTCACCCATGACTGCATGGCCAAGCATGCCTCCAACTCAATCATCAAGTTTGCAGACGACACAACAGTAGTAGGCCTGATTACCAACAATGTCGAGACAGCCTACAGGGAGGAGGTAAGCGCCCTGGCGGAGTGGTGCCAGGAAAATAACCTCTCCCTCAACGTCAACAAAAAGAAGGAGCTGATCGTGGACTTCAGAAAACAGCAGAGTGAGCACCACCTATCCACATCGACGGGACCGCAGTGGGGAAGGTGAAAAGCTTCAAGTTCCTCGGCGTACACATCACTGACTATCTGAAATGGTCCAACCAAACAGACAGTGTGGTGAAGAAGGCGCAACAGCTTGGCCCCTAAGACCCTTACAAACTTTTAGAGATGCACAATTGAGAGCATCCTGTCAGGCTGTATCACCGCCTGGTACGGCAACTGCACTGCCCGCAAGCACAAGGCTCTCCAGAGGGCGGTGCGGACTGCCCAACGCATCACCGGGGGCACACTGTCTGTCCTCCAGGACACCTACACCTACCCAATGTCAGAGGATGGCCTTAAAGATCATCAAGGACATCAACCACCCGAGCCACGGTCTGCACTCCACACTGCCCTTTCCCACCTGGACAAAAGGAACACCTACATGAGAATGCAGTTCATTGACTACTGCGCAGGGTTCAACACCAGAGTGCCCACAAAGCTCACCGCTAAGCTAAGGACCCTGGGACTAAACACTTCCCTCTGCAACTGGATCCTGGACTTCCTGACGGACCGCCTCCAGGTGGTAATGGTAGGCAACAACTCATCTGCCATGCTGATCCTCAACACTGGGGCCCCTCAGGGGTGAGTGCTTAGTCCCCTCCTGTACTCCCTGTTCACCCATGACCGCGTGGCCAAGCACAACTCCAACTTAAGTTTGCAGACAACACAACAGTGGTAGGCCTGTTCACTGACAACGATGAGACAGCCTATAGGGAGGAGGTCAGAGACGACAACAACCTCTCCCTCAATGTGAGCAAGACAAAGGAGCTGATCGTGGACTATAGAAAAAGGTGGGCCGAACAGGCCCCCATTAACATCGACGGGGCTGTAGTGGAGCGGGTCGAGAGTTTCAAGTTCCTTGGTGTCCACATCACCAACAAACTATCATGGTCCAAACATACCAAGAAAGTCATGAAGAGCGCACGACAACACCTTTTCCCCCTCAGGAGACTGAAAAGATTTGTCATGGGTCCCCCAGATCCTCAAAAAGTTCTACAGCTGCACCATCAAGAGCATCCTGACCGGTAGCATCAACGCCTGGTATGGCAACTGCTCGGCATCTTACATCACCGGGGCCAAGCTTCCTGACATCCAGGACCTGGATACTAGGCGGTGTCAGAGGAAGGCCCAAAAAAAGGCTCCTTAACAGCTTCTACCCACTACCCATAAGACTACCGAACAATGAATCAAACGGTCACCCATACTATTTACATTGACCCCCCCTTTATTTTTTACACTGCTGCTACTTGCTGTTTATTATCTACCCCCTGTATATAGCCTTGTTATTGTAATTTTATTGTGTTACTTGTTATTTTATTTAGTAAATATTTTCTTAACTATTTCTTGAACTGCATTGTTGGTTAAGGGCTTGTAAGTAAGCATTTCACTGTAAGGTCTACACTTGTTGTATTCGGCACATGTGACAAATACAACTTGATTTGATCTGATTTGATTAGAAGTAGGACTGTAGCTGCTGTTAACTGAGTGCTGGTGATGAGTATAGCTGTTGTTAATTGAATGCTGGTGATGAGTATATATGCTGTTAACTAAATGATGGTGGTGAGTATAGCTGCTGTTAACTGAATGCTGGTGATGAGTATAGCTGTTGTTAACTGCATCTGGTGATGAGTATAGCTGTTGTTAACTGTGGCTGGTGATGAGTATATATGCTGCTTAACCTAAATGCTGGTGATGAGTATAGCTGCTGTTAACTGAATGCTGGTGAATGAGTATAGCTGTTTGTTAACAATTGCTGGTGATGAGTAATAGCTGCTGTTAACTAAATGTGGTGTGAGTATAGCTGCTGTTAACTGATGCTGGTGATGAGTATAAGCTGCTCTAACTATCAGTTAGCTGGATGATGTTGAATAGCTGCTGTTAACTGGAATGCTGGTGATGAGTATAAGCTGTTGTAACTAATTGCTGGTGATGAGTTAGCTGCTGTTAACTAAATGTGGTATGCGTATAACTGCTGTTAACTGAATGCTGGTGATGAGTATAGCTGCTGTTAACTAAATGCTGGTGATGAGTATACTTGCTGTTAATGATGCGTGATGAGTATAGCTGCTGTTAAGTGAGCTGGTGATGGTATAGCTGCTGTTAAGTGAGTGCTGGTGATGAGTATAGATGCTGTTAAGTGAGTGCTTGGTGATGAGTATAGCTGCCTGTTTAACAAAATGATGGTGATGAGTATAGCTGCGTTAACTGAATGCTGCGTGATGAGTATAGCTGCTGTTAAGTGAGTGCCGATGATGAGTATAGCTGCTGTTAACTAAGATGGTGATGAGTATAGCTGAATGTAACTGAATGCTGGTGATGAGTATAGCTGCTGTTAAGTGAATGCTGAGTGATGAGTTATAAGCTGCTGTAACTGATGCTGGTTGATGAGTAGCTGCTGTTAAGTGAGTTGCTGGTGATGAGTATATATGCTGTTAAGTGAGTGCTGGTGATGAGTAAGCTGCTGTTAAGTGATGCTGGTGATGAGTATATATGCTGTTAAGTGAGTGCTGGTGATGAGTATCAGATGCTGTTAAGTGGAGTGCCGATGATGAGTATAGCTGCTGTTAACTAAATGATGGTGATGAGTATAGCTGATGTTAACTGAATGCTGTGAGAGTATAGCTTCTTTAAGTGAATGCTGGTGATGAGTATAGCTGCTGTTAACTGAGTGCTGGTGATGAGTATAGCTGCTGTTAAGTGAGTGTGGGTATGAGATATATGCCTGTTAAGTGAAGTGCTGGTGATGAGTATAGATGCTGTTAACTGAGTGCTGGTGATGAGTATAGCTGCTGTTAAGTGAATGCTGGTGATGAGTATATATGCTGTTAAGTGAGTGCTGGCTGTGATGAGTATAGATGCTGTTAACTGAGTGCTGGTGATGAGTATTAGCTGCTGTTAAGTGAGTGCTGGTGATGAGTATAGCTGCTGTTAAGTGAGTGCTGTGATGAGTATATAGCTGTTAAGTGAGCTGGTGATGAGTATAGATGCTGTTAACTGAGTGCTGGTGTGATGAGTATAGCTGCTGTTAAGTGAGTGCTGGTGAGAGTAATAGTATGCTGTTAAGTGAGTGTGGGTGATGAGTATAGCTGCTGTTAAGTGAGTGCTGTGATGAGTATAGATGCTGTTAAGTGAGTGCTGGTGATGAGTATAGATGCTGTTAACTGAGTGCTGGTGATGAGTATAGCTGCTGTACTAAATGATGTGATGAGTATAGCTGCTGTTAAGTGAGTGCTCGTAGTGAGTATAATGCTGTTTTAAGTGAGTGCTGGTGATGAGTATATATGCTGTTAACGTGAGTGCGATGATGAGTATAGCTGCTGTTATAGTGAGTGCTGGTGATGAAGTATAGCTGCCTGTTAAGTGAGTGCTGGTGGTGATAGATGCTGTTAAGTGAGTGCTGGTGATGAGTTATATGCTGTTAGTGAGTGCCGATGATGAGTATATATGCTGTATGAGTGCCATTGAAGTATAGCTGCTTTAGTGAGTGCCGATGATGAGTATAGCTGCTGTTAACTAAATGATGGTGATGAGTATACTGCTGTTAACTGAATGCTGGTGATGAGTATAGCTGCTGTTAAGTGAGTGCCGTGATGAGTATAGCTGCTGTTAACTAAATGATGGTGATGCGTATAGCTGATGTTAACTGACTGGTGATGAGTATAGCTGCTGTAAGTGACATGCTGTGATGAGTATAGCTGCTGTTAACTGAGTGCTGTGATGAGTATAGCGCTGTTAATGAGTGCTGGTGATGAGTATAGCTGGTTAATGATGCTGTGTGATGAGTATAGATGCTGTTAAGTGAGTGCTGGTGATGAGTATAGCTGATGTTAAGTGAATGCTGGTGATGAGTATACTTATGTTAACTGAATGCTGGTGATGAGTATAGCTGCTGTTAACTGAGTGCTGTGAGAAGTATATATGCTTGTTAAGTGAGTGGCCGATGATGAGTATAGCTGCTGTTAAGTGAGTGCTGGTGATGAGTATAGCTGCTGTTAAGTGAGTGCTGGTGATGGTAGTATATATGCTGTTAAGTGAGTGCCGTGATGAGTATAGCTGCTGTTAAGTGATGCTGGTGATGAGTATAGCTGCTGTTAAGTGAGTGCTGGTATGAGTATATATGCTGTTAAGTGTGTGCCGATGATGAGTTATAGCTGCTGTTAAGTGAGTGCTGGTGATGAGTATAGCTGCTGTTATGAGTGCTTGATAGTATATGCTGTTAAGTGATGGCGATGATTGAGTATAAGCTGCTGTTAAGTGATGTTGTGAGCAGTAAGTAGCTGCGTTAAGTGAGTGCTGGTGTATGAGTATATATGCTGTTAAAGTGAGTGTGGGTGATGAGTATAGCTGCTGTTAGTGAGTGCTGGTGATGAGTATAGATGCTGTTAACTGATGCTTGTGATGAGTATAGCTGCTGTTAAGTGAGTGCTGTGATGAGTATATATGCTGTTAAGTGAGTGTGGGTGATGAGTATAGCTGCTTAAGTGAGTCGTGGTGATGAGCGATAATAGATGCTGTTAAGTGAGTGTGGGTGATGAGTAAGCTGCTGTTAAGTGAGTGCTGTGATGAGATAGATGCTGTTAAGTGAGTGTGGGTGATGAGTATAGCTGCTGTTAAGTGAGTGCTGGTGATGATATATATGCTGTTAAGTGGTGCTGGTGATGATTAATATGCTGTAGATGTGGGTGATGAGTATAGCTGGCTGTTAAGTGAGTGCTGGTGATGAGTATAGCTGCTGTTAAGTGAGTGCTGGTGATGAGTATAGCTGCTGTTAAGTGAGTGCTGGTGATGAGTATAGCTGCTGTTAAGTGAGTGCTGTGATGAGTATAGCTGCTGTTAAGTAGTGAGCTGGTGATGAGTATAGCTGCTGTTAATGTGAGTGCTGGTGAGAGTATAGCTGCTGTAAGTGAGTGCTGTGATGAGTATAGCTCTGTTAACTGATGCTGGGATGTAGTATAGATGGTTAAGTGAGTGCTGGTGATGAGTATAGCTGCTGTTAAGTGAGTGCTGGTGATGATATAGTGCTGTTAAGTGAGTGCGTGATGAGTATAGATGCTGTTAAGTGAGTGCTGGTGATGAGTATAGCTGCGTTAAGTGAGTGTGGTGATGAGTATAGCTGCTGTTAATGAGTGCTGGTGATGAGTATAGCTGCTGTTAAGTGATGCTGGGTGATGAGTATAGCTGCTGTAAGTGAGTGCTGGTGATGAGTATAGCTGCTGTTAAGTGAGTGCTGGTGATGAAGTATAGCTGCTGTTAAGTGAGTGCTGGTGATGAGTATAAGCTGCTGTTAAGTGAGTGCTGGTGATGAGTATAGCTGCTGTTAAGTGAGTGCTGGGTGATGAGTATAGCTGCTGTTAAGTGATCTGGTGATGAGTATACTGCTATGTTAAGTGAGTGCTGGTGATGAGTATAGATGCTGTTAAGTGAGTGCTGGTGATGAGTATAGCTGCTGTTAGTGAGTGTGGTGATGAGTATAGCTGCTGTTAAGTGATGTTGTGATGAGTATAGCTGCTGTAACTGAGTGCTGTATGGATATATATGCTGTTAAGTGAGTGCTGGTGATGAGTATAGCTGCTGTTAACTGAGTGCTGGTGATGAGTATAGCTGCTGTTAAGTGAGTGCTGGTGATGAGTATATATGCGTGAAGAGTGGCTAGGGATGAGATAGCTGCTGTTAAGTGAGTGCTGGTGATGAGTATATATGCTGTTAAGTGAGTGCTGGTGATGAGTAGTAACAGAGGCATGAACACAGCACTTTCTCAGATGTCTAGTGAGTCATCCTGACAGGGTCTCTGATAGGCCAATGGAGAAGTGACACATCGTGGCCGCCCTTCTGAGACCCATCGAAATGCATTTACTAAACACAGAGGGTGGCCATCGCAGCAGTAATACTCATATCAGACAGAAGATTTGGTACATTAACTGTAAAAAATACAAGGCAATGTTAACATGACCCCTTTCAAACAGCCCAGCCCCTAATTTACCACTTATTTTCACGTATACCCCTTTTATACATATCAGTGGGTAACTGGCAAACTGGGAGGGGTGGGGGTTGGTGGGTGTTGTTAAAACATGGGGGTGGGTTTGCAGTACAAATTAGGGAGGTGTTAAACAACAGTTAATGAATTTACCTGTAAAAAAAAAAGCAGAGAACCATTCACACAAATCCAATACCTGTATTTTGGTTACAGGGTCTGTGAAAATGCAGGAATCATATTTTTCCAGAAATTTTATCTCTACTCCTTTCAGATTTATGAAAAGGCTGGTATAAAAATGTGTATGAGTATGTCTGTGTATGAAAGGGATATAAGTGTCCCAGAGACCTCTGTCACTCTATTGGAGAAAGAGAGAGACTGGACACAACATGGCTTGAAGTCAGAAATGAATAAGGTCCATACAAATACCGATGACTGCAGAAGACCCATGGCTCAGAGATAAAGATAAAGCAGAAAAAGAGCTGATAAAAAGTAGAGCAGTCAGAGTTCATCAGTTAACTCCAGTACATTTTCTGTCATTTTAGTGTACTCTTTTTGTTGTTGTTGTTGTTGTTGTTGTTGCTGTGATCAATCAACAACTGAAAGACATAAAACTACTCTGTTTCGTCTCGGTCAGAGTTTCCAACTCCCTTTGCGTTTTGATTGGCATGTCCTCTGGGTCACGTTAAACTGATTTAAGCGCAAGGGAAGAAATAAATGTGTTGTTACTGGAAAACATGTTGGTATTTGGTATACTGACCAGTAGAATTACTAACATAAGAAAAGGGCATTTGAGGACCACCAACAAATAACCGGAAATGTTGGTATAAACATATCCTTGTGCTGTGTGTATACAGCACTCCCTGTCTCTGCTCTGTTCCTCCTAGTTTATACACAATGAAACTGGAGTCTATGGGCTGTTTTACCCACCCACGCTCAAAAGAACACGTAAGTGCCATTACTTATGAGAGCCTTTGCTTGACTGCCTGTACAACTGTCTCTATTGTGCACCGTATCAGATACAGATCAACTTGAACTCTCAGTGACTCTTTGACTGTGAGGACTGGGATGGGGACTGGGATGGGGACTGGGGTGGGGACAGGGATGAGGACAGTATGGGGACTGGGATGGGTCAGGGATAGAGACTGGGATGGGGACTGGGATGGGGACTGGGATAGGGACAGGGATAGGGACAGGGATGGGGACAGGGATGGAAACTGGGATGTGGTCTGGGATGGAGACTGGGATGTGGTCTGGGATGGAGACTGGGATGGAGACTGGGATGGGGTCTAGGACAGGGAAGAGACCGGGATGGGGTCTGGGATGGGGATAGGGATGGGGACAGGGATAGAGACTGGGATGGGCTCTGGGATGGGGACAGGGATGGGGACAGGGATGGAGACTGATGTGGGGTCTGGTATGGGTTGGACAGGGATGGGGACAAGGGAATAGAGACTGGGGGATGGCTCTGGAACAGGATGGGGACTGGGGATGGGGGCCAGGGATGGAGACTGATGTGGGGTCTGGTATGGGGACAGGGATGGGACAGGGATAGAGACTGGGATGGGGTCTGGGACAGGATGGGGACTGGGATGAAGGCCAGGGATGGAGACTGGGATGGGGTCTGGACATGGATGGGGACAGGATGGGGACTGGGATGAGGACAGGGAGGGGACAGGATGGGGACAGGATGGGGACTGGGATGGAGACTGGGATGGAGACTGGGATGGGGTCTGGGATGGAGACTGGGATGGAGACTGGGATGGGGTCTGGGATGGGGTCTGGGATGGGGACAGGGATGGAGACAGGGATAGAGACTAGGATGGATGAAGACAGGAATAGGGACAGGGATGGGGACGGGATGGGGACAGGATGGGGAAAGGAATGAGGACAGGGTTGAGGGGACTCGATAGTGACAGGGTAGAGGGCGTTACTCACACGCGATGAGGACGTGTGCCTTGCGACTCTTGGTGGTCCCTGCAGAGCTCCAGGCTACACACTGACACCAGAAGTCCTCTGGTCCAAACAGCTCCTCTACTTGCTGCCGTGTGATCTCAATACTGGCCTCTCGCACCACCAAGCCTGCAGAGTGGAGAGAGAAGAAAGTCAGTACACAGGCTCGATACAGAAGCAGAACCAATAATAGCCTTGGGCAGAGAGACGGGACATTCAAAACACAGAGCCAAAGCCATTTGAGGGAAATTATAGCTTGATAAAGTTAAATGAATGTTGTCCTCCCTGGCACTGGCCCTGGGGAGAGGGGAATGGATATCAGTTCTAACATGTTGCCAGCAGCACAGTCTATAGCTTCATTGAGAGGATGGAAATACTAACCTCTCACACCTGGGAAAGGAAATTAGAGAAGATACACTATATATACAAAAGTATGTGGACACCCCTTCAAATTAGTGTATTCGGCTATTTCAGCCACACCGTTGCTGACAGGTGTATAAAATCGAGCACACAGTCATGCAATCTCCATAGACAAACATTGGAAGTAGAATGGCCTGTACTGAAGAGTTCAGTGACTTTCCAACGTGGCACTGTCATAGGATGCCACTTTCCAACAAGTCAGTTCATCAGATTTCTGTCTTCTAGAGCTGCCCCAGTCAACTGTAAGTGCTCTTATTGTGAAGTGGAAACGTCTAGATGTAACAACGGCTCAGCCGTGAAGTGGTAGGCCACACAAGCTCACAGAACGGTACCGCCATGTGCTGAAGCTCGTAGAATGCATAATGCCAACTGTAAAGTTTGGTGAGGAAGAATAATGGTTTAGGGCTGTTTTCATGGTTCGGGCTATGCCCCTTAGTTCCAGTGAAGGGAAATCTTAAAGCTACAGAATACAATGTCATTCTAGATGATTCTGTGCTTCCAAATTCTTGGCAACAGTTTGGGGAAGGCCATTTCCTGTTCCATATATAAATACCCATTACAATGATAATAATTTGTTGGTGTTTTACTCCCTGTTTCTCCACAATTTCGATCTTGTCTCATCGCTGCAACTCCCCAATGGGCTCAGGAGGTGAAGGTCGAGTCACGCATCCTCCAAAACATGACCCACTAAACCACGCTTCTTAACTTCTTTGGGGTAGGAAGCAGTATTTTCACGTCCGGATGAAAAGCGTGCCCAGAGTAAACGGCCTGCTACTGCTAGAATATGCATATTATTAGTAGATTTGGATAGAAAACACTCTGACGTTTCTTAAACTGTTTGAATGATGTCTGTGAGTATAACAGAACTCATATGGCAGGCAAAAACCTGAGAAAAAATCCAACCAGGAAGTGGGAAATCTGAGGTTGGTCGATTTTCAACTCAGCTCCTATTGAAGATACAGTGGGATATTGGTAATGTTGCACTTCCTAAGGCTTCCACTAGATGTCAACAGTCTTTAGAACCTTGTCTGATGCTTTTACTGTGAAGTGGGGCCGAATGAGAGGGGATTGAGTAAGGTCTACCATGACCTGAACATGGGCAGACCATGCGCGTTCATGTGAGAGCGAGCTCTGTTCCATCGCACTTCTGAAGACAAAGGAATTCTCCGGTTGGAACATTATTCAAGAATTATGTTAAAAACATCCTAAAGATTGATTCAATACTTCGTTTGTCATGTTTTTACGGACTGTAATATAACTTTTTTAACTTTTCGTCCGTACTTTCCGCTGGACTTGCCAGCGCGCCGTGAGTTTGGAAAGTGTACTGAACGCTAGAACAACAAGGAGGAATTTGGACATAAATGATGGACATTATCGAACAAAACAAACATTTATTGTGGAACTGTGATTCCTGGGAGTGCATTCTCATGAAGATCATCAAAGGTAAGTTAATGTTTATAATGTTATTTCTGACTTCTGTTGACTGCACAATATGGCGGATATATTTTTGTCTTGATTGGGCTCTGAGCTCCGACCTCAGATTATTGCATGGTTTGCTTTTTCCGTAAAGCTTTTTGAAATCTGACACAGCGGTTGCATTAAGGAGAAGTGCATCTAAAATTCCATGCATAACACTTGTATTTTTCATCAACATTTATAAATGAGTATTTCTGTAAATTGATGTGGCTCTCGGCAAAATCACCGGATGTTTTGGAACTTCTGAACGTAACGCGCCAATGTAAACTCAGATTTTTGGATTATAATATGAACTTTACCGAACAAAACATACATGTATTGTGTAACATGAAGTCCTATGAGTGTCATCTGATGAAGATCATCAAAGGTTAGTGATTAATTTTATCTATATTTCTGCTTTTTGTGAATCCTCTCTTTGGCTGGAAAAATGGCTGTGTTATTCTGTGAATAGGCACTCACCTAACATAATCGTTTGGTTTGCTTTCGTCGTAAAGCCTTTTTGAAATCGGACACTGTGGCTGGATTTACAACAAGTGTATCTTTAAAATGTTGTAAAATACATGCATGTTTGAGGAATTTTAATTATGGGATTTCTGTTGTTTTGAATTTGGCGCCCTGCAGTTTCACTGGCTGTTGAAGAGGTGGGACGCCGTCCCACGTACCCTAGAGAGGTTAACACCCGCCCGCTTAACCCGGAAGCCAGCCACACCAATGTGTCGGAGAAAACAACGTTCAACTGACGACCGCGGTTAGCCAGCAGGTGCCCGGCCCGCCACAAGAAGTTGCTAAAGCACGAGGAGCCAAGTAATGCCCCCCGGCCAAACCCTCCCCTAACCTGGACGACGCTGGGCCAATTGAGCGCCACCCTATAGGACTCCCAATCATGCATTGAACCCCGGTCTGTAGTGATGCCTCTAGCACCGCGATGCAGTGCCTTAGACCCTTGCGCCACTCGGGAGGCCCAATACCCATTATTTTGAGTAAGATGTTAGACGAACAGGTGTCCACATACTTTTGGTCATGTAGTGTATCTGTATCTAAACAGACA
This sequence comes from Salvelinus sp. IW2-2015, assembly GCF_002910315.2. Taxonomy (NCBI): domain Eukaryota; kingdom Metazoa; phylum Chordata; class Actinopteri; order Salmoniformes; family Salmonidae; genus Salvelinus; species Salvelinus sp. IW2-2015. Next base: position 56,842,169 of record NC_036860.1, read on the forward strand.
CACATATAGGACAGAGAAAGGGGGATACCTAGTCAGTTGTACAACTGAATGCATTCAACTGAAATGTGTCTTCTGCATTTAACCCAACCCCTCTGAATCATACACCCATTCAAAATCTGGCAAAACCACACAACACAGCTCTTCACACTTTAATACATCAATTTAATCAATTGTATCGCATCTTTAAATCAGTCTACTAACTACCCTGTCCAAAAGGGTATTTCTCGAGGCTGTTTGGCAATGGGTCTCCCTGTGTGCTTAGTGCTGGGTGTGTGTGTGCTGTGTGTGTGTGTGCTTGGTGTGTGTGTTCTGTGTGTGCTAGCTTGGCCCAGATTGCGGTGAGGTGCTGTGGGATTGAGTTGTTGAGGTCCGGGGCTGTGCATGGGCCTGTGGGGGGAGGAAGCCTAGCAGTCTGATCAGCGTCATGGCTAACACAATCCTGTTTGCTAACTCCTCTGATTACTGCTCATCTGGGTGCCAGGGCCCAAACAAACAAATCAGCCCTGAAACAAACCCCTCTACCCACAGCACAGCTGCCCCTCCAGCTCAGATTACTGAAATAATGCTGTGTGTGTGTGTGTGTGTGTGTCGAGTGAAGATCCTAGGTAGCTGGCGTGAACTGCATTGAGTATCGCCATTTACATTGATAGCTAAGGCTTATAACCCATAAATATAGCCAGGTTCCAGACTGAAATAAGATAGGAACAACATTTAGCTAATTGATAAAGAAGAAAGAGGAAAGGTACGTATTTGGAATAATGGTCTATAAAACTACCTTTTAACAAACGGAAGGAGTGCGATGGCCTTACAATTACATCTTTAACCCATAGGGCAATAGTCATTAGGTGGAAAATTGAATATAATATAGAGAAATACTCCTTTAGAATAGACTCGAAAGAACTAGATAAACTAATCCGAAACGTTCGAGGTTATCTGGGACTAAGACTGATTTTGGTTGTCCTGAAATGTCTTTCACTTCAAATTGAGGACCCCATATTCAAATGATACAGCGTTTGAGATCAAATGTTCCCAGATGCAGCAATCACTTCTGTATAAAATATGAGAAATGACATAGCTAAAAACTAAGATACTATTTAATAGATATTGAAAACTGTTTTTGAGTGGAGAGATCTCATATAGCTTTCCATTTAAAAATTGTGTTATGTCTCAGTAGAAATGTGGAGCAATAGGTACAATTTTGGGATCCTCTTATAAAGCAGATAGTTTGGGGAGTGTGGGGAGAAGTCCAGTTGTTAGATGACTGGAGTGTAGAGAAATCTCTACCACGATGCTTTGACTATGTGCATTACCAACATGGGAGGGAATAACAGGTATAGTATATGCTTCCGATCTTGACTTGTGGGTGTCATGGATGTAAACTTGGCTGAGTGGGTCTTATACTCGTCGGAGACCAAAAAATCGGTATGTTAATTCATCGTCAACTGCTAAATATAGTATAGTGGGATCTAAGTGACAGTTCGCAATCCTTCTGATACATTTAGGGATGGAGAGTGTAGGATTTATAACTTAGAGTGTATATTAGGATATATCAAGTAGTAGTCTTGAATCATGCTGTGTGATATGAGGAAATTAAATATCATATTTTATTTATTAATTTTGATAGCTTTGACTGGGTAGTCCATGTTGACAATTGATTAAAACTCCGATCTAGAATGAACATGGAAGCGAAACTCGAATGGTGGTTGAGACTGTGGGATGCTGAATACCGCAAGAGGAGGTGTAGGGGGACAGAGAGCTTCAAAGTGGCATAAGTGGGTGTCCTGCGTGCAGTTGTGAAGAGCAATCTCTGTTCAAGAAGCCTATTCGGAAGACGACTGCAAACATCCCCTTCGAGACCATACCCAGGCCCTGATTGGTCATGAGACATTTGCCCTCATGAAATGATGGTCTGTCTTTTTTTTCCCATTTGAAAACTACCATGTATATTTTCGGTCATAAGTTATTCAATTGGTTTTATTTTATAAATGTGGTATTTTACAGACGTTTGCCATAATCTGACATTTTAAATACAATAGTCATTCGAGATCTCTCACTATATTTTTGGTATGCATATATAAGTGGCTGTACTAAAGCTATTACATTGTCTTGCTATATATTGGTATTAACATTGAGTTCGCTATATTACTTATAATGATCTCTGTTCAATTTATGTAAATTTTTAATCAATCTTTATCTCTAATATATGTTTTCATCTATATATTATGTTTCTTTACCATTTATATTAACTATGCTATGTGTATTGTGGCTATGTTTATTTCAGATTGCCTCGGTCAGGGGCTCTCTATGTAGAATTTGGCGATTCTGTTGAGCTGGCATGGTGAAATTTCATATTTGTTGTTTGCTTCCACCTCCTTTAACCAAACAGTACACCCGTCGGAAGTTCTTTGCATTCAACGCCCTTAGTTAGAGGATGCTCTAACATTCTTGGCGGGGTCGAGGAGAAGGTCTTGGTTGTGGTCCACCATAGTGTCAGGCCTTGCCATTGGGGAGAGTGATGCTAAAACAGCAATTGAATGAGTAGGTTTCACGCGAGGGGAGTATAGTTGCGTACAGCAGCAAATGGGCAACGAGAACGAGAGAGAAGGGAAGAGAGCGAGAAGGAGCGTAAGAAGTTAGCCTAGAGACATAGGGAAGATTGAGTGAAAGGACTAGAAGAGTAAGGAGAGAGGCGTAGTATGAGATAGGCGAGGCATGGAGAGGGTACTGGAAGGTGAGGAGATGAGAATATATTGACGATGTTTATGTTATCATGGTGCAGATAAGTGAGTTATTGATATTCATATCCTAAAGTGCTGATTGGGTAGTGCTTTTTTACTTTTTGTGAGATAACTGATGCCTTGATTTAATCGACGGTTCCTAAAAGTAAACGCCAACTAATTATCCTCAATCGATGTGACCTACATAATGTAAGTTTCAGTTGTATTTGGAAGCCGGAGGATAGGTTGTTGAATTATCGTGTTGCTTGTGTTTTTGTTCCAGTGTCTGCACAAACCCTGCGTTCTAATAGGTGCCTGTGATTGAGTTAATTGATGGGAAGGTTCCTGGAATTTCAAAGCATTGGAGAACAAAGAAAGTTAACCGATCCACAGTGAGTAAAGTTACAAGGATAAATAAAGGGTAATCATTACTTACTCAGGTATATTAGTTGCGTTGGGTTTGGTTGTTTGTTGTCTGTCTGAGTGGAAATGCTTTATAATATACTTATACCTTTATTCATATGTGACATTCTGTTATTATTATAATAATAAATAAATATTTGATATCTATTTGTGTATTGAAGTAAATCTGATTTTGAACTGTTTTATTTAAAGTAGATTGTGATAAAATAGGAAATTTTATATTGTGGCACGTATGGTGTGAAATCTGACATTGTTTTAGCGTTGTGATTTCTAGTCTGAAGGTTGAGATACTCAACTGTGGTCAGATTTTGAAAGGAAGTACAGAGTATGTAATGTTAATCTAAAGACCAGCGCAGCCACCAGAAACGTATAGAATAGGATACACGATGGAAAAGATTCACATTGTGCAGGAACTTGCTCAATTCTTTCGTATCTTGTGAATAACAGGAATGGTTTGCATAGGGATGTAAAACAAAAGAAATGCTTAACACATTTTTATGCGCGATTTAAGAGCAGTTACCAATCAGGACAAACAGAAATCCCACTTGGATCTGGAATACTTTGGAAAATCCAATAAGACATTTTATTTCTTTATTTCTCTCTATCTGTTTGACTTCAGGTTTCCATCTGCAGTTTCGGAAATGGCTCAGACCATAGAATGCACAGTAGCACAGTCTCAAAGACAAGTCAATCTATACTACGCTACCTCATCCCTGTCTCAGGTTGGACAGGAGTAGAAACAACGCTACGTCCTTTGAGGTAAGTCTGCAGTTCTCCCTCAACAACTCAGATGGTTTACTGCTTGGGTTCAAATTTGTTACAAGAATGAGGTCCTGGGGTTAATTAATGAAACTCCAGTTTGCATTGAAACAGTGAAATAGACTTGTATTCTAGGGTATGGGAGATTAATCTCTGGTCGATTGATGCTCTTAATGTTTGTCCTTCGAGGGTATTAATTAAAGTTGTATGTGTCAGGTATGCAACATAGTAGCTTGTGGCGTGCATCAAGGAAGCCTGACAGACATCCGACGTCCACTATGTCGTGATACGCCGAATCGGCACGGCGATCCGCTCAGGAGAAGATCAGCACCTGGTAAAGTTACTGTTATAAAGAATGAACTTCAGCACTGAGTGTCTTGAAAAGTGCTTTTTGTGCACTTAAAGTATTAATTTGGTTTGTAACTGAATGTAATGATGAAATGCTGTTTGAAGCATTGTGGCCTGACATATGCAAATTATTAATTTCATCTTTCTTAAGTCCTAGTGTATATAATCTCTCTGAATTTATTACAGACTGAACCTTTACGCTTTTCAGATGAGAAGTGCAACTTTACATGATCCTTACGTGCGGTGAGTTTGGGGTGATGGTGAGGGATTGAGATGACAGAGGTGAATGGCCGAGTCCTCCAGCCATCTATATACTACGGAGGGCGGGTATGTTTTCTGCCATTTAATGGATTGACTGATTTAGGTATTCAAAACCACTTGTTGCTTTTCTAGGTATTGCGTAAGAATAGTGTCACATGATGATTACCACAGTTCTGTATAGGTATTTTTTGTGTTTGAAAAATATAACTATGGTATTAATAGAGCCTTTTTGGTAAGTGTTACCGTTATCAACATTTGGTTCATTTGTGTTTTGATTGTGAGATATCAGTTGGGTGTAAGTGTCTTTAGAAAAATGTAAACGGCTTAACCTGATGTAGATTTAACTGGATTTTTTTTTTCTTCTATTTTTTGTCTGTTGCCAAAGCTAGGTTTCCATCCAATTTGAACAGATTGTTCATGAAATATTCTCTTTTTTTAACATTGATTTCAATCAACTGACTTTTGGCAGATAAAAGGCTATGGATGATGAAGTAGTCGGCACTAAATTACTTTTGCTATTTAATTCATGTAACTTCGAATGAAAAATGCAAGTTAAATAGGTTTATCGCATTTTCAACTCACCAGTCTTGTGACAAACATCATAGTGTTTATATTAGAGAATGTGCCACTCCTGGTACATGCTCTTTCGCCAACAGTGGGATAGTGTGACAGTCTAGTTTCTCTTTTCGCTTCCCTCTCTGTCTTTTTTTTTTCTCTTTTTTCATCTTCCTCTCTTCTCTTCCATCGTCTCTTATGCAATAAGCCCTGAATTTATTGAATTTATTGAGAGAGAGAGAGAGAGAGAGAGAGAGGAGAGAGAGAGAGAGAGAGAGAGAGAGAGAGAAGAAAAGAGAGTTGTGTGTGATGATAGGTGGGGGCGGAGACAGCAGACTGAGCCAGAGAGTCACTCTATAATCTCCATCCAAAGAGAGTTGTGTGGTGATAAGGTGGGGGCGGAGACCAGAAGACTGAGCAGAGAGTCACTCTATAATCTCCATTCAAAGAGAGTTGTGTGGTGATAGGTGGGGGCGGAGAAGCAGACTGAGCCAGAGAGTCTATAATTTCCACTCCAAGAGAGTTGTGTGGTGAATAAGGTGGGGGCGGAGACAGCAGACTGAGCCAGAGAGTCACTCTTATAATCTCCATGCAATGGATGAGTGTTCATTCCTGTCTCTCTTCCATTTTCCTCTTGCCTCCTAATATTCCTTATGCCGCTCCCGTCAAAATCCCAGCCATTTCTCCTAAAAACTACTTGAGCTGAAGGGATTCAGACTTCACGACTGAATTAGGTTAGAGATCAGAGGAGTGTAGGGTAGTCATGTGATATTTAGATGGTTGTGGTAGAGGGTCTTATCCCAATGATATAATGACACTATTTTCCCCATATACACTGCCATCTACTGCTGGTGGAATCTGCTTTTTCGTCCTTCAGGTATCTGTCATGAGGGAGTAGAGGGAGGAGAGAGAGTGTGGGGGAACCACAATGGTTGACCATTCAAGGTTAGGAGCTTATACACAGTCTGTTTATAACAGACAAACAGACATAGCACACTGGATGTCCTACACAGCAGCTTAGAACTCATACAACATTTACACTGTGGACCGACAGGCAGAGAGAGAGAGACTAGCTATGCCATCCTGACAGCAACCGAGAGTGTGTGTTATGTGTGCGTATGTTTTGGGTTGTTTGTGAGTTCCTTGAGCGTCTGTGTGTGTGTACATGCACACATCTGTGTGTCTCATGTGTAATATTGAGTGTGTATGAGCCTTTTTGTGTGTGTGGTTGTGTGTGGTGCCTGTGTGTGTGTGTGTGTGTGGTGTGTGTGTGTGTGTGTGTGTGTGTGGTGTGCTGGTGTGTGGTGTTTGTTGTGTGTGTGTGTGTGTGGTGTGGTGTGTGTTTGTGCATCTGCGTGTGTGGTGTCATCTGCGTGTGTGTGCACATCTGGTGGTGTGTGGTTCTGCGTGTTGAGTGAGAGAGGAGCGCTAACATAGTGTAGAGAGATGGTCAGGGTAGTCATGAAGTTGGGAGAATATACACAGAGTGTATATGTGAAAATCAATAGGCGTAATAATAAAAAGGGCAATAATTCTCTTATGGGGCATGCCAGAATGAGTCTTTTATTCTGCTCAATCTACTCTGTTGAACCGCTGTTGACTGACTCTGAGAAGGCTTTAGTCTCTTAGCCTGGTCTTCATAGACAAGACGTCAATGGTATTTAATCAGGGAAAATGAAATTAGTATGATATGTTATGTTTGGTATGGTTCCAAACTAATAGGAGGGTGGTTGGAATAAATGAAAGGAGGGTGGTTGGGCGTCTATAAGATGAAGTAGAGGGTGGTTGGGCGTTAATAAGGATAATCGAAGGAGGGTGGTTGGGCGTATATGAAAGGAGGGTGGTTGGGCTATAAATGAAAAGGAGGGTGGTTGGGCGTATAAGAACAGAGGGAGGTGGAGGAAGGGTGGTGTTGGCGTATAATGAAGAGAGGTGTTGGGCTAGAGCTTGTTCGTAATAACGAAGGAGGGTGGTTGGGCGATAATGAGGAGGGTGGTTGGGCGGTATAATGAAAGGAGGGTGGTGGCGTATACATAAGGAGGGTGGTGGGCGTATACGAAGGAGGTGGGGT
>NC_036860.1:56849327-56857086 GCF_002910315.2 Salvelinus sp. IW2-2015
GTGTGTGTGTTGTGGTGTGTGTTGTGTGTGTGTGTGTGTGTGTGTGCGTGTGTGCGTGCGTGCGTGCGTGCGTGCGTGCGTGCGTGCGTGCGTGCGTGCGTGCCGTGCGTGCGGCGTGCGTGCGTGCGTGCGTCGTGTGTGTGTGTGCATGCGTATGTGTGGCGTACATCCACAGCCGTGTGTGTGTTGCGTGTGTGTGAGTGACTGCGTGCATGTGTGTGTACAGCTGGGTGTGCCAGGCTGGTTGGCACTGAGTATCATGGATGCTATTTGGTTACTCAGCCCCTCGTCATCTTATCTTCTAATGTATTACTGAGAGGATTAGACAGTATGGAGGTGGGGATCTGACAGCTTCTTCTCTGACAGGAGAAACAGCACACACATTCAATACACACAGAAATCTAATCCAATGAGAGTATAGAGAGAGTCCTATGGCAACACATGTACCATAAATCACAAACAATGCAGTTGTCACTCTGCAGTAGAAACTTTAGCTAACAGAACAATTGATCCCCACAGTATTGGGGGAGGGAGAGAGAGAGCAGAGAGAGAGAGAGAGAGAGAGAGAGAGAGAGAGGAGAGAAGAGAGAGAGGAGAGAGAGAGAGAGAGAGAGAGAGAGAGAGAGAGAGAGAGAGAGAGAGAGAGAGAGAGAGAGAGAGAGAGAGAGAGAGAGAGAGAGAGATACCTGCAATCAAAATCCAGAAAGAGACGTTCAATTCTACAACACTTGAAAGAAAGCGATTCCCAAACCTTCCATAACAAAGCAGAGAGATGAACCTAGAGAACAGTACTTGCCCTAAGCAAGCTGGTCCTGGGCTCTGTTCACAAACAGACCCCACAGAGCCCCAGGACAGCAACACAATTAGACCCAACCAAATCATGAGAAAACAAAAAAGATAATTACTTGACACATTGGAAAGAATTTACAAAAAACTGAGCAAACTAGAATGCTATTTGGCCCTAAACAGAGAGTACACAGTGCAGATACTTGACCACTGTGACTGACCCAAACATAAAAGGAAGGCTTTGACTATGACACGATCAGTGAAGCATAGCCTTGCCGATTGAAGAAAGGCCGCGCGTCGGGCAAGACCAGGCTCCAAGAGAAGAGCTATGTCGCACACTGCCCAACAAAATGAGGTGGGAAACTGAGCTGCACTTCCTACCTCCTACCAAAATGTAGACCATATTAGAAAACTATTTCCCTCAATTACACAGACCCACAAAAGAATTCAAAAACAAACCCAATTTTGGTAAAACTCCCATATCTATTGGGTGAAATAACCCAAGTGTTGTCATCACAGCATGCAAGATGTTGTACTGTTGTCACGAGAAAAATGGCAACCAGTGAAGAATTGTAAAACAACCCAGATTTATGTTTATTTATTTTCCCTTTGTACTTTAAAACTATTTTGCAAATTAAATATGACATTTGAAATGTCTTTATTCTTTTAGTCAACTTTTATGCAGTGTAATGTTTACTGTAAAAAGTTTATGTTTATTTCACTTCTGTTTATTAATCTATTTACTGCTTTGGCAATGCTTTGGCAATGCCATAAACCCTTAAATTGAAATGGAATTGAAATTGAGAGAAGAGCAAGAGAAGGGGAGAGAGAGAGAAGACGAGAGAGAAGAGAGAGAGAGAGAGAGCAGAGAGAAGAGAGAGAGAGCAGGAGAGAGAGAGAGAGAGAGAGAGAGAGAGAGAGAGAGAGAGAGAGAGAGAGAGAGAAAGAGAGAGAGAGAGAAGAGATAGAGCTTCTTTGTCAACTTTAACCATTTGCACATTGTTTACAACAACTGTAATATACAATAATATGAACATTTGTAATGTCTTTTATTCTTGGAACTTCTGTTGAGTGTAATTGTTTATGTTCATTTTTATGTTTTATTTCACTTTTGGTATATTATCTACTTCACTTGCTTTCGGAAATGTTAACATCTCCTCTCTCTCTTTTTCTCATCTTTTTTCTCTCTCTCTCTCTCTCTCTCTCCATTGCCATAAAAGCCCTGAATTTATTGAATTTATTAGAGAGAGAGAAGAGAGAGAAGAGAGAGAGAGAGAGAGAGAGAGAGAGAAGAGAGAGAGAAAGAGAAAGAGAGTTGTGTGGTGATAAGGTGGGGGCGGAGACAGCAGACTGAGCCAGAGAGTCACTCTATAATCTCCACTCCAGAGAAGTTGTGTGGTGATAAGGTGGGGGCGGAGACAGCAGACTGAGCAGAGAGTCACTCTATAATCTCCACTCCAAAGAGAGTTGTGTGGTGATAAGGTGGGGGCGGAGAAGCAGACTGAGCCAGAGAGTCACTCTATAATCTCCACTCCAAGAGAGTGTGTGGTGAGTAAGGTGGGGGCGGAGACAGCAGACTGAGCCAGAGAGTCACTCTTAATTCCATGCAAACTGGATGAGTGTTTCTTCTGCCTCCTTCCCCTCCTGCTCCCATTTCTTCCTCTTGCCTCACCTATATATGCACCTCTATAGCCAGCCCCTCAAAAGTCCCTCTTCTCCTAACAAACTACTTGAGCTAAGGGTTCCAGCCAACACTCCACGACTGAATTAGGTTAGAGATAGAGGAGTGTAAGGGTAGTCATGTGATATTTAGATGGTTAGTGGTAGAGGGTCTTATCCCAATATGATAATGACACTATTTCCCCATTACACTGCCATCTACTGCTGTAGGAATCTTGCTTCGTTGGGCGTATAACGAAAGGAGGGTGGTTGGGCGTATAACGAAAGGAGGGTGGTTGGGCGTATAATGAAAGGAGGGTGGTTGGGCGTATAACGAAAGGAGGGTGGTTGGGCGTATAACGAAAGGAGGGTGGTTGGGCGTATAACGAAAGGAGGGTGGTTGGGCGTATAATGAAAGGAGGGTGGTTGGGCGTATAACGCGAACATGTATCAACCCAAAGTTGCGTGTTCGCATCTCATCACGAACAACTTTAGCATTTTAGCTACTTAGCAACTTTTCAACGACTTGCTACTTAGCATGTTAGCTAACTCTTCCCCTAACCCTACTGTACATAGGGCTAGGGGAAGTACATATTGTAAATGTTGTAATTTCAAAACATATTGTACATTTTGTAAATTCGTAAGATATCATACGAATTGTAATTCGGAACATATCATATGAAATGGATGATGGACATCCACAAATGAATACATACCATACGAAACGTAACATATCATACTAAATGGAGTATATCGGATTTATGTACAGAATAATACAAAACGCTCTGAGACCAGGTTGAGTATTTACATAGCACAAGCAGCAGGCAGGCTGATCAAGCTTGTCATCCACATGTCATTCAACTTGATCCCAGGAATGGTAGTTGCTGCTTTTGCAACAGCTAATGGGGATCCTAATAAAATAACAAATAACAAATGTTCATATTCAGACTGGACCAATCTCTACAGCAATCACCATGACTAGTTAATACGATGAGGGAAAAATGTACTGTATTCACACTCCCAACAATATAAGATGCTAGCTAATGATTGTTCTGTAGAATTCTGGGACTTCAAACAACAGGTGGCTGCTTATCTTTGTGAATAAATGTGATCGTTACAGGGACTTTATGTCTCATCAGAGGGGACTGAGGTCAGATAGTGACATCATGCCCTGACATCATGCATTCGCTCAACTAGAACTATTACTAATATTTACTATGTCAAATATGAGATTGTATAATTACAGTACTGACTACACACATGGAGGGGCTGAAATATACTTCTGGGATCATAACTCATGCAAACGAACCACCCCTTACTGATGCCATTATAGTGATCAGTGATCTGAGATGTCACCATCCCATCGCACACCCACTCACTGTCCATTAGTATGATACAACATTATTTTCCAATCTGTCCCATTAAACGATAGCTGGCGTGGTGCTCTGAGTCTGGATGGACCCATTGGAGATGATTCATTATTAAAGCAATCATTAGCACTGGCTAGCGTTAGCTCCTTTTATTGATCACTCACTGACGAGCAGGCTGCTGAAGCAGCAGTCACTGAGGGGGGAGGAGGGGGTAAGTAAGTACCCTGATTATCTGCCGCCCAAATGAAGAGCACCACTCCTGTTTGATGCTACCAGACATAACTCTTACAGGATGGATGGGGAGCTGTGTGTCTCCAGTGTGTCTTACACTGCTACTCTGCTCATACATATAATTAACTCTGGGCTCATTTGTTCAGATCAATGGCTACAGGTCACTGGAGCCTAGAGCTGGATATCAGCGCGGGTCCAGCTCTCAGCGCTAGAGGTCTAATGGGTTATCATTATGACCATCTGCATACAGTAGGTGTTCCTATCTTATGCAAACATAGGTAGCTACAGTTTTTATTAGATCAAAATAATAAAAGTTAGACTGGGTCTTTGAGAAGCACTATTCAAAATACTATAATATCCTGATCTAAATGTATCAATCAAACTGCCAGCGTTTGAGAGGTGAGATCAATGGTGCACATCTAACGTGGGTGTTCCTCTAGTGAGGCGGCACTGCATGCCTTCTAAAGCAGGGCCATGGTAGAGCACAGCACTAATGATGCTGTTCCTCCGCCTGGGTAGGAAGGAGAGGCAGGAGATGCAGCAGCCCACTAGTCTCTCTGTCTCGATTTCTGCACTCTGATACAATGATACATATACAGGAGATACAGACAGAGGTAGAGAGGCTTTGGCTGGAGCCTGCTGTCTGATTGACAATAACAACATGCCTTGCATCCCCTTGCCTCTCTCCTTCACTTGTCTCACCCTCTCGATGTCTCGCTCTCTCCTGCTTTCTATTTTTCTCCATCTCTCTCCATCGCTCCATTGCGCTCTCTCACTCTCTCTCTCTCTCTATAAATATATTTTCAATTTCAATTTTCAATTGAAGGGCTTTATTGGCATGGGAAACATATGTTAATATTGCCAAATAGTAGCCCTCTCCACCACTCTCTCTCCATCTTGCAGTCTCTCTCTCCATCATCTATATATCTGTCTCTCCCACTCTCTTTTTCTCTCTCTCTCTCTCTCTCTCTCTCTCTCTCTCTCTCTCTCTCTCCTGTTGTAGATAGACGGGAGAGAGCGAGGAGAGAGAAAGGAGCGGGACGAGACAGAGAGAGAGGAGAGAGAGAGAGAAGAAGAGAGAGAGAGAGAAGAAGAGAGAGAGAGGAGAGAGAGAGAGAGAAGAGAGAGAGAGGAGAGAGAGAGAGAGAGAGAGAGAGAGAGAGAGAGAGAGAGAGAGAGAGGAGAAGAGAGGAGAGAGAGAGAGAGAGAGAGAGAGAGAGAGTGTGTGCATAGCCTGTGGGCTTCAGTGCAGGGAGTGTGGTGTGTGTGTTTGTGTATGTGTGCGTGTGTGTGTGTGTGTGTGTGTGTGTGTGTGTGTGTGTGTGTTGTGTGTGTGTGGTGTGTGTGTGGTGTGTGTGTGTGTGTGTGTGGTGTGGTGTGTGTGTGTGTGTGTGTGTGTGTGGTGTGTGTGTGTGGTGTGTGTGTGGGTGCGTGTTTGGGTTGCGGTGTGTGTATGGTTGAATGTTTGTGGTTGTATGAGTGTGTGTAGCCTCTGGGGCTGGGTTTGTGGAGCGTGGTGTGGGTATGCTGTGTGGGTTGGTTTGCTTGTAGATGTTTTTAGCAAATACTCTTTCTGACATGATGGCAAGGGGGCACCACTGCTAACCCCTTCTTTGTAACCTCTTCTCTTCTAATGTCAACGCTGCAAAACACTTCTTCACAGTCTTCATAACAGTTCAAGTACAGCCCCATGTCAAAATGAAAAGATAATGGATGTTTGTAGTTCTCTGACTATTTCTGTTTTCATATCTGCTCTAGTGAACAAAAACTGATCTTTCCATGACAGATTGACCAGGTGAATCCAGGTGAAAGCTATGATCCCTTATTGATGTCACTTTTTAAATCCACTTCAATCAGTGTAGATGAAGGGGAGGAGACAGGTTAAATAATTATTTTTAAGCCTTGAGACATGGAGTGTGTGTGTGTGTGTGTGCCATTCAGAGGGTGAATGGGCAAGACAAAATATATATWTTTTTTTTTACCCCCTTTTTCACCCCAATTTCGTGGTATCCAATTGTTAGTAGTTACTGTCTTGTCTCATCGATACAACTCCCGCACGGACTCGGGAGAGGCGAAGAAAAAATATTTAAGTGCCTTTGAACGGGGTATGGTATAGATGCCAGCTACACCGGTTTGAGTGTGTCAAGAATTGCAACGCTGTTGGGTTTTTCACACTCAATAGTTGCCAGTGTGTATCAAGAAGGGTCCACCACCCAAAGGACATCCAACTTGACACAACTGTGGAAAGCATTGGAGTCGACATGGGCCAGCATCCCTGTGGAACAAGTTTGACACCTTGAACTGAGGCTGTTCTGAGGGGAAAAGGGGGTGCAACTAAATATTAGGAAGGTGTTCCTAATGTTTTGATCACTCAGTGTGTATAGTATATGTGTGTGTGTGTGTTGCTCTGTTTGGAACATGTTGAAGTATGTTCCACCCTGATGTCTTTTTATGCATGTGAGAGACGGGGAACTGAGAGAGTCTGTGGGTGTAGGTGCACATATGTGATTATGTGTATGTGTGTGTAAGAGAGACAGACAGAGGAAGAGGAGAGAGAGAAGGAGATGTAGGAACAAGAAAGAGGAGAGAGTGAACGAGAGGAAGGCAGGAGAGAAGAGAGGAAAAGGGAGATCGAGGAGGAGAGAGGAAGGCAGAGAGAGATGAGAGAGAGGAAGGAGTGAGGAGGAGAAGAAGGAGGAAGATAAAATGACGAAGCGAGGAAGCGAGAGAGAGCGAGCGCAGGAGAGAGGAAGCAGAGAGCAGATGAGCAAAGAGAGAGATGAGAGAGAGAGAGACGAGAGAGCGAGGCGAGAAGAGAGACGAGAGAGGAGAGGAGAGAGGAGGATGAGAGAGGGGACGACAAGAGGCTGAGAGAGGATGGGATCGAAGAGAGAAGAGGAAAAGCGTGAGACGAGAGGGCAGTGAGGAGAGGAAGGCAGAGAAGAGAGAGACGAGAGCAGAGAGAGAGAGAGAAGAGAGAAGAAGAGGAGAGAGACGAGAGAGAGAGAGAGAGAGAGAGAGAGAGAGAGAGAGAGAGGAGAGATGAGAGAGAGAGAGAGCAGAGAGAGAGAGGAGAGAGAGAGAGAGAAAAGAGAGGAAAGGACGAAGAGAGAGGAAGGAGAGGCAGAGAAAGGAGTGAGCAGCAGACGAGAGGATACGACGAGAGAGAGGAAGAGATGAAGAGAGCGACAGATGAGAGCAGAGAGAGAGAGAGAGGAAGGAGAGAGAGAGCGGAAGAAGACCGAGAGTGAGTGAGAGACGACAGAGAGGAAGGAGAGAGAGAGGACAGGAGACCAGAGGAAGGACGATAGAGATGAGAGAGCAGGAAGGAGAGAGAGGAAAAGTAGAGGAAGGGAAAGAGAGAGGAAGGAGAGAAGCCGGAGAGGAGAGAGGAAGAGAGAAGAGCGGAGAGGGAGGAGAGGAAAGAGCAAGAGAGCGAGAGAGACGAAGAGGGAGACGAGAGAGAATGAGAGGGAGAGAGCAGATGAGAGAAAAGACGATCGAGAGATGCCGAGAGCAGAGATGAGAAGATGAGGAGAGAGAGGAGAGAGATGAGAGAGAGCAGAGAAGAGAGAGAAGAGAGAGAGAGAGAGGAGAGAAGTAGAGAAGGAAGAGAACGAGAAGGGAGAGAGAGATGACGAGAGAGAGAGAGAGAGAAAGCGAGAGGGTGCCGCGCGTTGGAAATAAAACAACAGCAGAGGATAATGTGTTCC
>NC_036860.1:56858503-56871565 GCF_002910315.2 Salvelinus sp. IW2-2015
TGGTGTGTGTGTGTGTGTGTGTGTGTGGGTGTGTGCCTGTGTTGTGTGACTGTGAGTGTGTTGTGTGTGTGTGTGTGTGGTGTGTGTGTGTGTGTGTGTGTGTGTGTGTGTGTGTGTGTGTGTGTGTGTGTGTGTGTGTGTTGTTATTCCGAGTGAGTGCAGCGAGTGTGTGTCTCTGAGCCCCGGGATTAATAAGAGGTGAAATGCTGTGTGATTGCTACCTGTGCTACAGAAAGAAGTCAATTTCCCCCTTTGGCAGCTGAATACAGCCAATCAGCCGAATGGTGCTGTGTGTAATGTCTGTGGCAGCAGGGAGAAGCTTTAGTCAGAAACAGCCTCAGCCCCCCCACTCTCGGATTCACCATCAACCTTACATGAGTGGGGCCTAACAACACACCACCATCACCTGCACACATGCAACACAGCATACTGTATGCACGTACATACAAGCACACACACACACACACAGCGACAGAGTCATCCTGCCGTGTGACATCAGGGACACTAGTGTAAGCAGTTGTGGGATGAGGTGGGATGAGGGTGCGGCGACTTGCGGAGGACATAAGGGTTAACCTGTTGGGGACCAGGAGGTGCTATTTTCACTTTGGGGAAAATCGTATGATTTTAAACGCCTCGTACTCAATTCTTGCTCGCTACAATATGCATATTATTATTTACTATTGGATAGAAAACAGTCTCTAGTTTCTAAAACGTTTAATTATTCTCTCTAAGTGAAACAGAACTCCTTTTACAGACCATTTCCTAACCGGAATGAGATTTCCAAAAGCAACTCTCTCCTTCAGGAGCTTGTCTATAAAAGGCATGTCACTTTGACTGTAGAAACACGTCATACGCCTTCGCCTGGGGTCATCGAAGTGAGAGAAAAAATCAGTTGATCTATCTCGACCAGGACTGGAACACAACGTCTTGGACTGAACGTGCGCACTTTTATTTATTTCCTGGGCGCAAGTCGGACCTTACCTCGGCTCATTGAAGAACCTTTTAAAGTGAATATGATCTCTGGCTTCGATTTTCTTTGATACATGTCACAATATCATCTTAAAGTATGTTTTTTCAATATAGTTAATTAGTATTATTGAATTTATTCTGGGACTTTAGACGTGATGCGACGCAAGAATGGTTCAGAACGAGAGGTAGCATGCTAGCTAATGGCTGCTTGCAATTCTGAGGGAAATCGTTCTTATGGATCCAAATAAAGTCGGTTCTGAACAAGGACCCCTTGGAGAACCATTCTGATGGAGACTCCACAAAGTATAAGGACCCAATTTTGGATGCTTTTTCATATATATCTGTCGAACTGTGCTATGCTACCGTTTGACTAGAAGCAATGCTGCTGTGTGCCTAGCTATTGTAGTAAGCTAACTATAACCGATATATTGTGTTTCTCGCTGTTAAAACACTTCAAAAAATCGGAAATATTGGCTCGTTCACAAGATCTTATTCTTCATATACTATCTACCATATATTGTTCTGAAATGTTTTTATATGATGTAATTAGTAGTTGACGTTGGTGCTGTGATTTTCTCTGCTACTGCCGTGCGATTTCTGACTGTAATGCGTGTGATGGTGGCTATGATCGGTAGCAGTAATGTAAAACTGATTTATAGCTAAAATATGCACATTTTTCGAACAAAACATAGATTTATTGTTAACATGTTATAGGACTGTCATCTGAGGGAGTTTTTTTTAGGTTATTTAGGTTGTTCTAGTTGTTCTAGGTTAGTTAGTTAGCACTTGCATGCTACTGTGTTATTACCATCATCTTTGCATGGGATTATTGTATCCCACTTTGCACACAGTGCCATCCCTGTAGTTGATGGTCTGGAATGTTTAGACAGGTGTATTTTAGAGTCCAGGAAGGTTCTGGGATTCCTCCCAGACAGACAGGATTTAAACACCAGTCTGGCTGGCCTAACCACATGCAGCTACTGCTGTCTACTGACTGGGAAGGAGGGAAGAGATAATGTGAGATGATGAGAACCAGAGTTCAGGGGTTGAGAGGGAGGAGAAGAAGGAGGCCAGGTGAAACGTTCTCACACACAGGACATCTAACGACGACAACCCCAGGCTTTTGGCCCCGTTTAGTCCATTCCTGGGATAGTTCAGCTGCAGACAGATATACGCTTCCCTGTAATTACAGGTCTCTTTCATCCCCTACTGTCTTAAATGACACACACACACACACACACACACACACACACACACACACACATACTCACACACAAGTTCCCGACTCTTTGAAGAGAGAGAGATGAAGCCCATTCGACACTCCATCTGTCACCTCCAGAACTGTTCTATTCTTACCATCGAACCGGTGGACATTAATTATTCACCAGTCTACCCGAAAGAATCCAGTGTGTCAGAGAGAGACAGAGAGAAAAAGAGAGGGTGAAACAGAATGAGAGAAAGAAAGGACAGAGACAGAGAGAGAGGGTGAAGCAGAGAGAGAGAGAGCCAGAGAAAGAGAGAGAGAGAGATGGAGAGATATGACGACACAGAGACAGAGAGGGATAGCATAAAGGTTTATCAGCACCATCAGTAATTCTTCCATGTCCCTCTATCTCTCCTCTCTCTCTCTCTCTCTCTCTCTCTCTCTCTCTCTCTCTCTCTCTGTGGTGTCCAGACATACTGGAGCCTTGTTGTCTGCATCAGGCCTCCAGGTCTCCCAGACAGACGCTGCTGCTGTCTGAGCAGTAAATAGTGCCTGTGTGGATATTTCTCTTTCCTCTCATGATCTCTAGCTAACGTTCTAATGTTATCTACTCTCTCTCTGCCATAGACTGGAGCTGATCACTCTGACAATAAAGGCTGGAGGTGCCCTCAATTAGAAAACTACCAGGTTAGTGTGTGTGTGCTTGTGTGTTTGTGTGTGTGAATGTGTGTGTGTGTGTGTGTGTGTATGCACTGGACCATGTGTGCATGCATGTGTGTCTGAGTGTGTGTGTGCGGAGCAGTGTGTCTGCTATTCATCACCAAGGGCGCTAAATCCCTCCTCTCTATCCTCAGCTCCTGATATAGTGCTAATTGAGGAGTAGCAGTAAACTCTGAGTGACCTTTAACCCCTTATCTGTGACCTCTCTTCCTCACAGGTGTGTGTGGATGGGTTGAGTGCTCAGTACTCACCACGGGTCACGACAGGCAGGAGAGGACAGCTGTACTGGGTGTGGGTTGATGCACTTCCATTCTCTCTTAATGGTTTATAACTACACACACTTTCCTCCCCAAGGGCAATCTATAGAGACTATTCTCCACTAATACAATAGTCTATTGTATCAGAACTTTTGGAGGTAGCTTACAGTGCACCTTGGCTATGGCCCACTCTCCACCCAGGCCCAGGGACCCTGAACCAGAAACAGTGGAAGAAAGCCCAGGAACCTCATTAAAGAAAGTGTTAGCCTCCTTTCACCCTCTACTGCTTCTATCTCTCTATCTCTGTCCTTCCCTCGCTCCCTCTCCCTCCCTCTGTGTCTGACCGTTGGGCTGGAGTTCAGAAACAAGCATGAAAGAATTCAGAACGTTGTTCCACACACACACACACACACACACACACACACACACACACACCACACACACACACACACACACACACACACACACACACACACACACACACACACCACACACACACACACACACACACACACACACACACACACACACACACACACACAACACACATACACATGCCACACATACACACACACATACACACACACACCACACTACACACACATACACACGCACACATACACCACACCACCATACATACACACACCACATTACACTAACGACCACGATACACACCACACCATTACCACCACCACATTACACACGCACACATACACACACACACTATACACTCTCCAATTCATCAACTTCTAGAGTGTAAGAAATCCTAAATACAAGGGAATGAATGCAGCCCTCCAGTGCAAAACAGCCCATAAATGGAAAAAGAAACCACATGATACTTGAAAGACCATGACTCTTAAACAATCTGACTGGCCCTCGCAATCTAGTCAATAGAATATAGAACAAGAACAAGCTCAAAGAGTAACAGTGCTATCTCCATTTTTCTCTCCTTCCGTCTCTCTTTTCTTCTCTCAGTTTCTCAGTTCCTCCCTCTGCTCCAACGCACCAACAGCACACACTCCACTGCAACATGAGTTGAGAATAATACTGTGAAATTGTGAAAATTATAATAATTCCCTTTTAGTGTATGAGCTGTTTGAAAAAAACACCTGACCTTTCAGCCTGTTTTGGTGGGATGGAGTTTTGGCCTTCCATGGTTACATCACCATGTGGTAAATTAGTTAATAGACCAATAAGAACGAGAGTTTCAAACCTCTCTGCCAATAATATCTAATTTACAGTTTACCCCCCTAATCAAACCACTTTAAGACATTCCTAGCAAAATTATTGCTTGAGAAATTTCTCTTTGCTAAGAAGCTTTTCTTGTTTGTATTTGACCATTTTGACTGAAAACAATCACATTTAGGTACTTAATTGAGATTAAATCAGCTGACGATGTTGCCTGGCCTTGGTGCTTTGATGGTCATAGAGGCCCAGTGGGGTGGACTTCTATCTGTTCTGCTATCACCAAAGGGATCTGAGAGCCAGACTGATGCCCTGCCACACCTCCAGGCTACAGTGCTTCAGCTGACACTGAGGCGCCCACCCAACAGTCACACTGGACGTGTGAAACAGGAAACACAACAGAACAAGAGGACACACTCAGACAGAGAGAAGAAGAAGGAAAAAACTGTAGCTAGACTTCCAACTCCAAACAACAGCTAGCTAATCGCCTGTAGCATAATTTTGTCTGTATCTGATAGTTTCGTAAATGACTGCATAACTTATCGGCATACTTATTGGGTTCAAAATAATTATGCTGAGAAACTAGTTTTTTTTGTTGGCTTGTTTAGACTCATAACTTTTCTGTAATAATCTATTTAATAAGCCATATGCCTAAACTGTTTTATATGCAATATACTGTCAAGCATTTCCTCGACTAGATTCCAATATGATATTTTTTAATTGCTTCCATATTTTAGAGTGTTTACATTTTATTCAACTGCTATTTTGTATAATTTGAGGTGTTTCCTAATTTGTATTGTGTGTCTTATTACTGAATATTTCAAGACCCCAATTGAATATTACTTGAATGTTATATTAAGTTTAAACTAGTAAATCCCTCACAATTGAGAGTACACTGTAAGGAATACAACTAAATATCAAGTGTGTTTTGGAGGACAACAAATGGAATGTATTACAGTAATTCATAACTTACCTGCCTATTACACGGTCCGAAGCAGAGGCATTATGATTAGATATTTGATATTAATTCCTCTCCAGAGTAAATACAAAACAAGCTAGGATTAATTCAATCTGAAGCACAGAGGAGGAAATCGTTTGTCATGGAAGCCCCTGTAAATGTCAAATATGTTCATGGTGAGATGAAAGGCAGGACTCCCAGCCACCACCCTCCTACAGAGATGAGTGGCTACCATTGACAGTACAGGGACAAACCGTGTGTGTGTGTGTGTGTGTGTGTGTGTGTGTGTGTGTGTGTGTGTNGTGTGTGTGTGTGTGTGTGTGTGTGTGTGTGTGTGTGTGTGTGTGTCATGATGCAATCAGTTGATCAAGGACAGATGAGCCACATCACACTGTGACAGGCCCACATTAAACACAATCTGAGATTAAACAGTGAAATCACCTAGTAAAATGCTACTTGAGTAAAATACTAAGAGTATTTGGATTTAAATATACTTAACATACGTACACGATTAAATCATTTTAAATTCCTTATATTAAGCAAAGCAGACGGCCACATTTTATATTTTTATTTCTTATTTTTACAGATAGCCAGGGGGCACACTCTAACACTCAGACATAATTTACAAACGAAGCATGTGTTTAGTGCGTCTGCCAGATCAGAGGCAGTAGTGATGACCAGGGATGTTCTCTTGATAAGTGTGTGAATTTAACAATTTTCCTGTCCTGTTAAGCTTTCAAAATGTAACGAGTACTTTTGGGTGTCAGGGAAATGTAGGGAGTAAAAAGTACATACATTTCCTTAGGAATGTAGTGAAGAGAAAGTAAAAGTTGTCAAAAAAATAAATAGTAAAGTAAAGTATAGATACCCCAAAAAACTACTTAAGTAGTACTCTCAGGTATTTTTACTTAAGTACTTTACACCACTGTATACAGAGCATGTGCCCTGAAGGCCTTTAGTTCAGAGAGATGAATAGCTCCTGTAAAAACCTAATGGACCTGTCAATTAAGACAGGTTACCCTATGCTGCTAGATGCTACTTTGTGTATCACGCAGACCTTCAGTGGCCTTTCTTTCCTTTGAATGCAGCAGTGACCCTGTGTCTGTCTGTACAGTCGTGTCCAAAAGTTTTGAGAATGACACAAATTTTAATTCCCACAAAGTTTGCTGCTTCAGTGTCTTTAGATATTTTTGTCAGATGTTACTATGGAATACTGAAGTATAATTACAAACATTTCATTAGTGTGAAAGGCTTTTATTGACAATTACATGAAGTTGATGCAAAGAGTCAATATTTGCAGTGTTGACCCTTCTTTTTCAAGACCTCTGCAATCTGCCCTGGCATGCTGTCAATTAACTTCTGGGCCACATCCTGACTGATGGCAGCCCATTCTTGCATAATCAATGCTTGGAGTTTGTCAGAATTTGTGGGTTTCTGTTTGTCCACACGCATCTTGAGGATTGATCACAAGTTCTCAATGGGATTAAGGTCTGGGGAGTTTCCTGGCCATGGACCCAAAATATCGATGTTTTGTTCCTCGAGCCACTTAGCTATCACTTTTGCCTTATGGCAAGGTGCTCCATCATGTTGGAAAAGGCATTGTTCGTCACCAAACTGTTCCTGGATGGTTGGGAGAAGTTGCTCTCGGAGGATGTGTTGGTACTATTCTTTATTCATGGCTGTGTTCTTAGACAAAATTGTGAGTGAGCCCACTCCCTTGGCTGAGAAGCAACCCCACACATGAATGGTCTCAGGATGCTTTACTGTTGGCATGATACAAGACTGATGGTAGTGCTCACCTTGTCTTCTCCGGGCAAGCTTTTTTCCGGATGCCGGATTCACTGTGCGTGCAGATGCACTCACACCTGCCTGCTGCCATTCCTGAGCAAGCTCTGTACTGGTGGTGGCCCGATCCCGCAGCTGAATCAACTTTAGGAGACAGTCCTGGTGCTTGCTGGACTTTCTTGGGCTCCCTGAAGCCTTCTTCACATCAATTGAACCGCTCTCCTTGAATTTCTTGATGAATCGATAAATGGTTGATTTAGGTGCAATCTTACTGGCAGCAATATCCTTGCCTGTGAAGCCCTTTTTGTGCAAAGCAATGATGACAGCACGTGTTTCCTTGCAGGTAACCATGATTGACAGAGGAAGAACAATGATTCCAAGCACCACCCTCCTTTTGAAGCTTCCAGTCTGTTATTCAAACTCAATCAGCATGACAGGGTGATCTCCAGCCTTGTCCTCGTCAACACTCACACCTGTGTTAACGAGAGAATCACTGACATGATGTCAGCTGGTCCTTTTGTGGCAGGGCTGAAATGCAGTGGAAATGTTTTTTGGGGGATTCAGTTCATTTCCATGGCAAAGAGGGACTTTGCAATTCATTGCAATTCATCTGATCACTCTTCATAACATTCTGGAGAATATGCAAATTGCCATCATACAAACTGAGGCAGCAGACTTTGTGAAAATTCATATTTGTGTTATTCTCAAATTTTTGGGCCACGACTGTACACTGTAAAAAAAAGATTCAGTCAAAATGACTTGTTTTATCTAGCCAAGTCAACAAAATTTGCTAAATTTGCTAAACGTATTAAATCAAATTGAGTTAGCAAAAGACGATGTAGGGAGTAATAGAAGCAGACTTCAGTGGGTCTCAGTCCCAACAGGACTACAGTACTGTAAATCAAGGGACTACTTTATGAAAGGAGAAGTGAACGGTGAATTTATGCAGACAGTATCCCGACATATACAGTGCCTTCAGAAAGTATTCATACCCCTTGACTTATTCCACATTTTGTTGTGTTACAGCCTAAATTCAAAATTGATTCAATATTTTTTTATTACCTGTTTAATACCCCATGTTAGAATCACCTTGTAACGTGTGCACTGGGAGCTGGGAAGCAAGTTCAGGGAGTGAATACATTTAATGAATGAAACATAATACAAAACAAGAAACACAAACAACGCACAGACATGAAACTGAAACAGAAACAATGATGCCTGGGGAAGGAACCAAAGGGAGTGACATATAAAGGGCAGGTAATCAAGGAGGTGATGGAGTCCAGGTGAGTGTCATTATGTGTCATCATAACTATGATGACACCTAACTATGATGACAGCTGTGTGCCATAACGAGCAGCCTGGTGACCTAGAGGCTGGAGAGGGAGCACACGTGACACACCTTTGGCAGCAATTACAGCTGTGAGTCTGGATTGTACAATATTTGCACATTATTATTTTTTAAATTCCTCAAGCTCTGTCAAGTTGGTTGTTGATCCTTGTTAGACAGCCATTTTCAAGTCTTGCCATAGATTTTCAAGCTGATTCAAGTCAAAACTGTAACCCGGCCACTCAGGAACATTCAATGTAGTCTTGGTGAGCAACTCCAGTGTGTATTTGGCCTTGTGTTTTAGGTTATTGTCCTGCTGAAAGGTGAAATTGTCTTCCAGTGTCTGTTGGGAAGCAGACTGAACCAATTTTTCCTGTGCTTAGCTGTATTCTGTTTCTTATTGTCCTCAAAAAAATCCTTAGTCCTTGTCTATGACAAGCATACCCATAACATGATGCAGTCACCACCCTACTTTAAATATGAAGAGTGGTACTCAGTGATGTGTTGTGTTGGATTTGCCCCAAACATAACACTTTGTATTCAGGACATAAAGTACATTTATTTGCCCCATGTTTTGCAGTTTTTCTTTAGTGCCTTATTGCAAACAGGATGCATGTTTTGAAATATTGTTATTTTGTACAGGCTTCCTTCTTTTCATTCTGTCATTAAGGTTAGTATTGTGGTCTAACTACAATGTTGTTGATCCATCTTCAGTTTTCTCCTATCACAGCCATTAATTTCTGCAACTATTTTAAAGTCACCATTGGCCTCATGGCAAAATCCCTGAGCGGTTTCCTTCCTCTCCGACAACTGAGTTAGGAAGGACGCCTATATCTTTGTAGTGACTGGATGTATTGATACACCATCCAAAGTGTAATTAATAACTTCACCATGCTCAAAGAGATATTCAATGTCTGCTTTATTTTTATCAATAGGTGCCCTTCTTTGTGAGGTATTGGAAAACCTCCCTGATCTTTGTGGTAGAATCTGTGTTTGAAATGCACTGCTTGACTGAGGGACCTTACAGATAATTGTATGTCTGGGGTACAGAGTAGTCATTCAAAAATCATGTTAAACACTATTATTGCACACAGAGTGAGTCCATGCAACTTATTATGTGACTTGTTAAGCACATTTTTACTCTTGAACTTATTTATGCTTGCCATAACAAAGGGGTGAATACTTATTGACTCAAGACATTTCAGCTTTTAATTTTTTATTAATTTCACAAAATGTAATCTAAAAACATATTTCCACTTTGCCATTATGGGGTGACACAGTGACACAAAATCTGAAATGAATCATGTTTTTATTCAGGCTGAAACAAAATGTGTAAAAAGTCAAGGGGTGTGAATACTTTCTGAAGGCAGGGTTGACGTAGTGTAAAGATAGTTGGTTTTTCTGTGGTAGAAGACCTCTGGGAAGTGACAGATATGTCCTTTCAGGGCCATTATCAATGAGAGAAACGACAGTAAGAAACTTTGTATGCAGGATTCATTTCTGAGCTGTCTGAATATGACTCCATTATGCCTGTTTGAGACTACTGTATTGCTGAACTAAGTGTCCTTGAGAATGTTTACAATGTGTCTCTGTTGGTCTGGGAATGTGTATTGTTTTCCTATGTGTCTTTCTGTGGTGTTGCCGTATGTTATATAGTTGCTCTGTATGTGTGATGACAGCTGGTGAATGCTCCTCCCTGACAACATAGTGGAAGATAAGCTCTATTCTATCTCTCCGCAACCAGATTTATTGTCCCCAGGAAGCCACTGTATCAACTGGGCCGCCGTTTCCCCTCCATGAGCGGAGAGTCAAGTGTGAACACGGATGAACGTGGGCATAAATCTTCTCCTCTCCTTTTCCTTTCCTCCTCCATTCCCCACACACTCCTCTTCTCCTCACTTGGCTGATACATTCTCTCCTCTCATCCCACCCCTTATTCTTATACTCCTACTGTCCTCCATTCCCTCCTCTCATCTCTCCCCTCCTCCTTTCTGTCTGACCATTTCTCTCCCTTAAAGATAGAATCCACATTAGGGGAAACTGCACCACTGTTCGCCCCAGCGCATTCGTTATTGTTTTTGTTTTGTTGTTGAAACGAGGGAGGAGCCTCTGATGTCAGAGGGAAAAAAACAGTTTGTTATTTGGAGTAAGTTCTTTGTAGTTGTAATATCGCAAACGGACGTGGCAGTTTCACAATGAAGGATTCCAGCTTTAAGGACAATGGGCAATACATGTAGTGAGCTGGGGTGAAGGACAAGAGGAATTTCCCCCCAAGGAATGTTCTACAGTAGGGAATGTTCCCCCCAAGGAATGTTCTACAGTAAGGAATGCTCCCCCCAAGGAATGTTCTACAGTAGGGAATGTTCCCCCCAAGGAATGTTATACAGTAGGGAATGTTCCCCCCAAGGAATGTTCTACAGTAGGGAATGTTCTACAGTAGGGAATGTTCGAATGTTCTACAGTAAGCAATCTCCCCAAGGAATGTTCTATACAGTAGGGAATGTTTCCCAAGGATGTTATACAGTAGGAATGTTCCCCCCAAGGAATGTTCTACAGTAGGGAATGTTTACAAGGAATGTTCCAAGGATGTTTACAGTAGGGAATGTTCCCCAAGGAATGTTATACAGTAGGGAATGTTCCCCAAGGAATGTTATACAGTAGGGAATGTCCCCAAGGAATGTTATAACAGTTATGGAATGTTTCCCCCCAGGATGTTTTAAAACAGTAGGGAATGTTCTACAGTAGGGAATGTTCCCCAGTGTTACGGATGTCCCCAAGGATGTTCTACAGTAGGAATGTTCCAAAGGAATGTTTCTAGTAGGATGTTCTACAGTAGGAGAATGTTTCTAACATTAGGGAATGTCCCCAAGGATTTCTACGTAGGGATGGATGCTATGTAGGGAATGTTCTACATTAGGGAGATGCTCCCCAAGGAATGTTTAACGTAGGGAATGTGTTCCACAAGGAATGTTCTACAGTAGGGAAGCTCCCCAAGGAATGTTCTACAGTAGGGAATGTTTCCCCAAGGATGTTATACGTAGGGATGGCTCAAGCAATGTTTATACAGTAGGGATGTTCTAACAGTAGGGGATGTTCTAACAGTAAGGATGTTCTACAGTAGGGAATGTTCTACTAAGGAATGTTCTACAGTAGGGATGTTCTACCGTAGGGAATGTTACAGTTGGGAATGTTCTACAGTAGGAATGTTTACAGTAGGGAATGTTCTACAGTAAGGAATGTTCTACAGTAGGGAATGTTCTATAGTTGGGAATGTTCTACAGTAAGGAATGTTTACAGTAGGAATTGTTCTACAGTAGGGAATGTCTACAGTAGGGAATGTTCTAACAGTAGGAATTTCTACAGTTGGGAATGTTCTACAGTAAGGAATGTTTCTACAGTAGGAATGTTCTACAGTTGGAATGTTCTACAGTAGGAAATGTTCTACAGTAGGGAATGTTTCTACGTAAAGGAATGTTTCTACAGTAGGAGACTGTTCTACAGTGGAATGTTCTACAGTAGGATGTTTTACAGTAGGAAAATGTTCTACAGTCCAGTAAATGTTCTACAGTAGGACATGTTCTAACAGTTGGGAATGTTCTAACAGTAAGGAATGTTCTACAGTAGGACATGTTCTACAGTAGGGAATGTTCTACAATAGGGAATGCTTTTAGGGAAATCCAGTAGGCCTATATAGTGCTCTGTAAAGAACTTGAGTCCACCACCATATCTGGTATAAAGACCACCGCTGTCACGCAAAGTGTCACAAGACAGTGAGCACTGTCAATCAGAGCCACCTATTATCACCTGTGTCCCAGCACATCTCCCCATTACATTGAGTGAACTTAAATCAATCTAAAGACTCCTCAATCAATGCCTGTCTTGAATTAAGTAAGAAATAATAAGACTGGTGGCTCAAATCTATATGGATGACTCTGTTCTCACAAACACAGAAACATTAAAACACTACCATAAACAACCCACACACAATGATGCATATGCTCCCATAGCACCTCAGCTATCTCTTTCATTTCTCGTCTTCTCCCCTGTATACACTAATGTAGCATAACTCAGAGAGATAGATAGAGACAGAGAGCAGAGGAGAGTTTATTCCCTCCCTCTCCAACACGGGACGAGGTAGGAGCAGCAGAATATTTATTGAGTAGCATTAGAGACCCAGTGACCTTCCCTGTCCTGTGCTCTCTATTGAAGAGTGCAAAACACTCATATTTCATCCCTGGGACATGGGACCGGGACCGAGAGAGACAGAGTGGGGGGGGAGAGAGAGAGAGAGAGAGGAAGAAGGGGGGGAGAAGAAAGGGGGGAGAAGAGAGAGAGAGAGAGAGAAAGGAGGGGAGAAAGAAAGGAGGGAGAGAGAGAGAGAGAGAAGAGAGAGAGAGAGAGAGAGAGAGAGAGAGATAGAGAGAGAGAGAGAGAGAGAGAGAGACGAAGAGAGAGGAGAGGAGAGAGAGAGCAGCGAGAAAGAGAGAGAGAAAGTAAAAGGGGATGGCCGGGAGAAGAGGGGGAGAGAGAAAGACCGAGTTGATAAACGAAATGAATATTCAATCTTGGTGCTTCCAAGGAGTAGCAATTCATGCATCTTATCTTAAACGAAGTAAGTGTATGTTATGCAAAAATGTATCTGCAAAATTATTTTGCC
>NC_036860.1:56871590-56877063 GCF_002910315.2 Salvelinus sp. IW2-2015
CCCCCAAGGAATGTTCTACAGTGGGGATGTTTCCCCCCAAGGAATGTTATACAGGTAGGGGGGAGGGGAATGTTTATTTTTCCCCCCCAAGAGAATGTTATACAGTAGGGAATGTTCCCCCCAAGGAATGTTATACAGTATGGAATGTTCCCCCCAAGATGTTCTAACAGTAGGGAATGTTCTACAGTAGGGAATGTTCCCCCAAGGAATGTTCTACAGTAGGGAATGTTCCCCCAAGGAATGTTCTACAGTAAGGAATGTTCCCCCAAGGAATGTTCTACAGTAGGATGTTCTCAGTAGGGAATGTCTACATTAGGGAATGTTCCCCCCAAGAATGTTCTACAGTAGGGAATGTTCCCCCCAAGGAATGCTCTACAGTGGAATGTCTACAGTAGGGGAGCTCCCCCAAGGAATGTTATACAGTAGGGAATGTTCCCCCCAAGGAATGTTCTACAGTAGGAATGCTCCCCCAAGGTGTCTACGTGGAATGTTCCCCCAAGAATGTTATACAGTAGGGAATGCTCCCCCCAAGCAATGTATACAGTAGGGAATGTTCTACAGTAGGGATGTTCTACATAGGAGTAAGTAGGTGTTCTACAGTAGGAATGTTCTAAGTAGGGAATGTTTACAGTTAGGGAATGTTCTACAGTTGGAATGTTCTACAGTAAAGGAATGTTCTACAGTAGGGAATGTTCTTACAGTAAGGAATGTTCTACAGTAGGGATGTTCTAAAGTTGGGAATGTCTACGAAGGAATGTTCACAGTAGAATGTTCTACAGTAGGAATTCTACAGTGAGGAATGTTCTACAGTAGAAATGTTCTACAGTTGGAATGTTCTACAGTAAGAATGTTCTACAGTAGGAATGTTTCTACAGTAAGGAATGTTCTACAGTAGAATGTTTCTACAGTAGGGATGTTCTACAGTAAGGAATGTTCTACAGTAGGGACTGTTCTACAGTTGGGAATGTTCTACAGTAAGATGTTCTACATAGGAAATTCTACAGTACAGAATGTTCTACAGTAGGACATGTTCTACAGTGGGAATGTTCTACAGTAAGGAATTGCTACAGTAGGAACATGTTCTACAGTAGGGAATGTTCTACAATAGGGAATGCTTTAGGGAAATCCAGTAGCCTATATAGTGCTCTGTAAGAATTGAGTCCACCACCACTATCTGGTATAAGACCACGCTGTCACGCAAAGTGTCACAAGACAGTGAGCACTGTCAATCAGAGCCACCTATTATCACCGTGTTCCCAGCACATCTCCCCATTACATTGAGTGAACATAAATCAATGCTAAAACTCCTTCAATCAATACTGCCTGTCTTGAATTAAGTAAAGACCAATACTAGACTGGTGGCTCAAATCTATATGGATGACTCTGTTCTCACCTCAGCAAGGCAGGGCACAAGGCAGGAGAGCTGCAGCAGTAGTGGGGTGGGAGAGTGGGCCTGGAGATAAGCGTAGAAAATGTGCTAAATGAGAAATGGACATGCTTTCGATAAACTTCACTCTGTTTCTCACTCCTACCTTTTTCTTTTTTCTCTCCCTCTCTCTTTCTTTCTCTCCCTCCACATTCCTTTTTCTCTTTCCTCTCCCTCTCTCTATATGTTCTCTCACACCTCTCTCTGTCTCTCTCTCAGATTAAAAGGTTTTTCATTAGGAAGCCAGGACAGATCGCCTGGTGCTTTCAGATCAAGGACAGAAAAAGCACAACACAATATCAAACATGCCCTGCACAAACAGCCAGTTGAGATGACTAATAACACCAATATGACCAGCTCATTTCTGTCTAGTTCTTTATTTTACATACAGTACAGTTCTGTCTCTCTCTCTGTAATTATTTTTCTCTCTCTGCCCCCCCCTTCTCTCCCTTTCTCTTTTTGTACATTGAGTGCATGATTTCAAGCCCCCTATATGAAGAGTTTTATTGCAAAACGCTATATATAAATTTTCAGAAACGTTGGTAAATTTGATTTTATTGCTTAAAGAAATTATGAAAGAAATTGGTGTGTTTTCTCACTATCTAATCATGACATGAGGTTGTCAATGACAGACATGTATTTGTTTCAAATCTATCACTTACTGGTTTCATTTCAGAGACAAATACTCATGTTTTTTTGCAAAATGCAATATATGTGCCTCTGTCACGACTTCCGCCGAAGTCGGCTCCTCTCCTTGTTCGGGCGGCGTTTGGCGATCGACGTCACTGGCTTTCTAGCCATCGCCGCTCCATTTTTCATATATCCATTTGTCTTGTTTCCATACACACCTGGTTTTCATTTCCCCAATTAAGCTAATTGTATTTAACCCTCTGTTTCCCATCATGATTTGTGTGTAATTGTTTCATGTTGCTGTGGTGTCTTTTACGCGCTTTACTTTTGTGATGTTCTGTGTTTTTGAGCGCATTTTATTTATGTTGTGCTCTGGCTTTGGAACTTTAATAAAGTGCGCCTGTTTACATCACGCTACTCTCCTGCACCTGACTTCGCCTCTTTTACACACGTTGACAGCCTCACTCTCAGAGAAATAAGTAGTACTGCTATAGGTTTTACACAGTCAAATGTAACAAATAACTACATTGTATTCAAAGAAATGTACAAATTATACATTTGTGACACCAATATTTAAAAAATGTATTCAATACAGTAATATGAGATCTGTATGTAAAACATTTACATTTTACATTTTAGTCATTTAGCAGATTCTCTTATCCAGAGACTTACAGTGAGTGCATTGATCTTAAGATAACACATTTAAATATACAGGATACAAAAAATACATTCCAGCTAAACAACAGATATATAGCATTTTGCAATAAAACACATTTTCATACACATCTAAAATCTCTAAATGAAAAATCTGAGAACAGTAATATTTTACCCACACAAATCAAGGAACCCATAGGGAATTATTTCTGAAAAATGTGTGGATAATAAAGTCTTCATATAGACGTTGACCCAGCCCTCCACCCTCCACCCACGCCAGCTCTCCGGCCTTTCTCTGGCAGTAGCCAGTCTTTGCATTCCAGAGCCATAGGACCTGGATCTCATCCAACTGATCTCACGGTGCCAGAGGTGACAAGGTCACGGTGGTCAGATAATGACCCTAACCAGAAAAATAAAAGCAGCATAGGCAGTATATTTAGCTTAGTTTAGCGCTTATTGACTGTTGTTTAGCACAGGCCAGGGCAGGCTCTGAGAGACTGTGATAGCTGATGGCTGAAGAGATGGATGAGTGATCTCCTTAATACTGACAGGCAGACAGACAGAGAGAGAGAGATCGGCAAGTAGCCTAGCGGTTAGAATTTGTTCTTAACTGGCTTGCCTAGTTAAATAAAGGTTAAATAAAACATCAATAAAACACGAGTAACTGAAAGGTTGCTAGTTTGAATCCCGAGCCGTTGATAATGGCAGACCCTGGCCGTGACCCCACTCTACAAGGGTTGGGATACGCAAAAACACATTTCCAAGTCACACGTGTATTAATACACACTTGAAATAGGACAAATATAAGCACCCCCATTATTATTATTATTACAGACAGACATAGAGAGAGACAGAGACTGGCAGGAGGACACTGGAAGGCCGAGACACACAGAGCCACTCCCTCATTTCATTACTGGGCCCTTCCTCAGCCCTGCTGGGACCATATGCCACAGAGAAGAACACAGGGAGAGACAGGAAGACTGATTCTGAACCAGCACAGGTAGTTCCTATAAAATACAGTCCAATGCACTTCCTCCCTATATGAAATACAGCAACGAAAAATATGCTGCAGGTTAGAAAAGAGAGGGAATCTTTCTGAGGTTTAATTCTGCATTCTGAGGAAATTAATTCCCAGGGTGTCATGGAAACGGAGGCTCACTGTACTGCAGCGGGAATACAAAAGGCTATGTGCATAAGCAAGAGGTGGCACAAAAAACTCGCTTCAACCCTCGCTCACAACCCTTCTGCAAAACTCTAGGTAGATAACGTTGGATTGATGCATTCAGCTGATTTGTTACAAGGTCAGAATTATTCTGGTTTACGGGAAATATTGGAAATGTGTTGTTCTTGACAGTTTTCAAAAAGTGAGATTGCATTTAATCGTGTTTATGCGTTCTTCTGGGATGGGTGGTACTGCTGATCATACATTTATAGAAACATGTTTCCCTTTCCTCTCATTTTCTTCCCTTTTTCTCACCATCCTCTTTCCTCTCTCTACTGCAGCTCCCTCTTTCCCCATCTATCTTTCTGAGCTGCATCACTCTCTCCTCTCCTTCCTTTGCTCTCTCCTGGATGAAAAGCCATTTTGGTGCTTGATTGGAGAATGATGCTGCTACTTAGAGAGTCGCTCCATCAGTGGTGAGGGAGGAGAGGAAGGGGGGAAAAGAGGGGGAAGAGAAAAGCTCAAGAGGAGTAGTGGCTCCCTGGGGCGCTGTAGTTGTGATGGGTGAGCTGTCAAACGCCCCATTGTCCAAATTACCCAGAAAGCACTGTGTCACCACCCGGGACTAATTTACGATGTGGCGCTGTGCGGCACAGCCATCAGTCTGAGAGAGAGAGAGTGGGAGGAAGAGGATGGATATTAGGAGGTACTGTGTAGAGCCCCAGGTGACGCCCCTCACTGACACTCTACAGGAGGGCAGCCAAAGCCAAATAATCACACTCTACAGGTCTCCCTCTCAACCCCTAATAAAACACAAAGTGTGGTGTACACCATCTACAGTTCACAGCAGGTTAGGTTGCTCTCTGTATAATCTGCCTCACTACGAGTTAACCAGCCTCTCTGACACTGTCACTGCCTAAATGACATGGATGAGATTCTATCTCTGTCTTTGAATGGTAAAAATTCTCAAATAATGAACACCACCCACACATACAGTAACCACTAAGCTATCATCCAGAAGGCGAGGTCAGTACAGGTGCATCAAAGCAGGGACCGAGAGACTGAAAAACAGCTTCTATCTCAAGGCCATCAGACTGTTAAACAGCCACCACTAACATTGAGTGGCTGCTGCCAACATACTGACTCAACTCCAGCTCACTTTAATAATGGAAATTGATGGGAATTGATCAAAAATGTATCACTAGCCACTTTAAACAATGCCACTTAATATAATGTATATGTATATACTGTACTCTATATCATCTACTGCATCTTGCCATCTTTATGGAATACATGTATCACTAGCCACTTTAAACTATGCCGCTTTTATGTTTACATACCCTCCATTACTCATCTCATATGTATATACTGTACTCGATACCATCTACTGCATCTTGCCTATGCCGTTCTGTACCATCACTCATTCGTATATCTTTATGTACATATTCTTTATCCCTTTACACTTGTGTGTATAAGGTAGTAGTTGTGGAATTGTTAGGTTAGATTACTCGTTGGTTATTACTGCATTGTCGGAACTAGAAGCACACGCATTTCGCTACACTCGCATTAACATCTGCTAACCATGTGTATGTGACAAATAA
>NC_036860.1:56877710-56917378 GCF_002910315.2 Salvelinus sp. IW2-2015
ATAACAGTTTGATTTGATTTGAGGCTTACTGTTTTAGGACCCCTCCATTGTTGACAGATAGAGGGTCCAGGCTTGACTAGTCCTTGGCCCTAATAATTGCTGTGTAGCCCCTGTAAACCGTCCAGAACACTCTCTTGGTGCCCCTGCCTGCCCTGATCTCCTACTTGTACATGTCAAATCCCTTGGGTTGCCAAGGGGCGACGGGAGCAGCACCCCTAACCCCGAGCGGTGGGCTGCCAACGAATCGGAGGCTGTCAGAGGAGACGGTGTCACACTCCTCTGACCCCTAGCTGTGCCCACATGCTGCAGGCAGACCAACAGCACTCTAATTGGCCCAGAAGCATCAGGGATACCAATACCGAAGAGGTTGAAACACACATTACAGTACCACTTCACACCAATATACCTATGTACACACACAGGATGCCACGCACGCACCACACACACACGCAATGCGCGCACCACCATACATACCACACACCCACACACAATTGACGACACAACAACACCAACCACCACACAACACACACACACACCCACACGACACACACAACAGCACACACACACACACACACGACACCGCACACACACACACACACACACACAACACACATACACATACAACACAACACAGCACAAACACACACACACACACACACTGAGGACAACCATACTCTACTCTCATACTGCTTTCTTATTATGTGGACATACTGTATATACCTGCATGTCAGGATAAATTATTTTAATCAGATAGGGCTGCACAATTAATTACACTTTGAATCCAAATTGCAATACTTGACATGTGGCAATATTCCCACATGAAACATCATGCATTGTAAACATTTTAAATGGAATTCAAGGTCTGCTGGTGAAAACTCTGGACCAACACGTGGTTCCCCACCCTGTCACACACAACATTAAACTGTACCATGTTTGTGTTGCTTCACAGTCCCCGCAGTTCCATAAGGTGTTTTTTAATCTGTTTTTTAAATCTAATTTTACTGCTTGCGTCAGTTACTTGATGTGGAATAGTGTTCCATGTAGTTATGTCTCTATGTAGTACTGTGTGCCTCCCATAGTCTGTTCTGGACTTGGGGACTGTGAAGAGGCCTCTTGTGGCATGTCCTGTGGGATATGCATGGGTGTCCGAGCTGTGTGCCAGTAGTTTAGACAGACAGCTCTGTGTATTCAACATGTCAATACCTCTCATAAATAAAAGTAGTGATGAAGTCAATCTCTCCTCCACTTTCAGCCAGGAGAGATTGACATGCATATTATTAATATTAACTCTCTGTGTACATCCAAGGGCCAGCCGTGCTGCCCTGTTCTTAGCCAATTGCAATTTCCTAAGTCCTTTTTTGTGGCACCTGACCACACGATTGAACAGTAGTCCAGGTGCGACAAAACTAGGGCCTGTAGGACCTGCCTTGTAGATAATGTTGTTAAGAAGGCAGAGCATCGCATTATTACAGACAGACTTCTCCCCATCTTAGCTACTACTGCATCAATATGTTTTGACCATGACAGTTTACAATCTAGGGTTACTCCAAGCAGTTTAGTCATCTAAACTTGCTCAATTTCCACATTATTTATTATAAGATTTAGTTGAGGTTTAGGGTTTAGTGAGTGTTTTGTTCCAAATACAATGCTTTTAGTTTTTGAAATATTTAGGGCTAGCTTATTCCTTGCCACCCACTCAGAAACTATCTTCAGCTTTTTGTTGAGCGTTGCAGTCATTTCAGTCACTATAGTAGCTGACGTGTATAGTGTTGAGTCATCCGCATACATAGACAATCTGGCTTTACTCAAAGTCAGTGGCATATCATTAGTAAAAATTTTAAAAAGCAAGGGCCTATACAGCTACCCTGGGGAATTCCTGATTCTAACTGCATTATATTTGAGAGGCTTCCATTAAAGAACACCCTCTGTGTTCTGTTAGACAAGTAAATCTTTCTCCACATTATAGCAGGGGGTGTAAAGCCATAACACATACGTTTTTCCAGCAGCAGACTATGATCAATAATGTCAAAAGCTGCACTGAAGTCTAAAAATACAGCCCCCACAATCATTTTATCATCAATTTCTCTCAGCCAATCATCAGTCATTTGCGTAAGTGCTGTGCTTATTGAGTGCCCTTCCCTATAAGCATGCTGAAATTCTGTTGTCAATTTGTTTACTGTGAAATAGCATTGTATCTGGTCAAACACCATTTTTTCCATAAGTTTACTAAGGGTTGGTAACATGCTGATTGGTCAGCTATTTGAGCAAGTAAAGGGGGCTTAACTATTATTGGACAGAAAAATGACTTTAGCTTCCCTGCAGGCCTGAGGGCACACGCTCTCTAGTAGGCTTAAATTGAAGATGTGGCAAATAGGAGTGGCAATATCGTCTGCTATTATCCTCAGTAATTTTCCATCCAGATTGTCAGACCCGGGTGGCTTGTCATTGTTGATAGACAACAATAATTTTTTCACCTCTTCCACACTGACTTTACAGAATTCAAAAGTACAATTCTTGTCTTGTATAATTTGGTCCGATATACTTGGATATGTAGTGTCAGCGTTTGTTGCTGGCATGTCATCCCTAAGTTGCTTATCTTGCCAATGAAAAAGTAAATAAAGTAGTTTGCAAAATCAGTGGGCTTTGTGATGAATGAGCCATCTGATTCAATGAATGAAGGAACCGAGTTGGCTTTCTTTTCCCAAAATGTCATTTAACCTTTACTTAATATCCATCCCGGATCCGGGATCCTCCTCATCAAAAAAACTGACTAGCATAGCCTAGCCTAGCCTAACGGGACAGGGATATCATATAATATAATTTTCATGAAATCACAAGTCCAATACAGCAAATGAAAGATAAACATCTTGTGAATCCAGCCATCATTTCCGATTTTTAAAATGTTTTACAGCGAAAACACAATATGTATTTCTATTAGCTAACCACAATAGCCAAACACACAACCGCATATTTTCACCATGTTTCCACCGCATAGGTAGCGTTCACAAAACCGACAAAATAGAGATAAAATTAGTCACTAACCAAGAAAATTCATCCAGATGACGTCTTAACTGTTATACAATACATTTATGTTTTGTTTCGAAAAAATGTGCATATTTGGGTATAATGCTCATAGTTTTACATTGCAGCTACAGATCACAAATGAGCACCGAAGCCAGCAGAATAATTAAAGAGAGCAACGTGAACATAAAATATACATCGAAACTTTAATGAAAATACACTGGTGTACAGCAATGAAAGATAACATCTTGTGAATCCAGCCAATATTCCGATTTTTAGTGTTTTACAGCGAAAACCAATGTAGAATTATATAGCTTACCGCAATAGCCAACACAACAAACGCATTATATTCACGCAAAGGTAGTTTCGCAAAAAACAGCAAAAGATATAAAATGAATCACTAACCTTTTGGACAACTTCATCAGATAGAGTCTTAACACTATGTTTATACAATACACTTATGTTTTGTTCAAAATTTGCATATTAGCCTGCAATCGTGGTTACACTGGTGATATGTAGGAACATTTCTCCAGATGTCCGGA
This sequence comes from Salvelinus sp. IW2-2015, assembly GCF_002910315.2. NCBI lineage: Eukaryota > Metazoa > Chordata > Actinopteri > Salmoniformes > Salmonidae > Salvelinus > Salvelinus sp. IW2-2015. Next base: position 56,881,274 of record NC_036860.1, read on the forward strand.
GATATTTTGGACCTCACCTAATCTGCCAAAGAACTCATCATCATACTTCATAAAAACTTGTGGTATGCAAATGAAATAGATACACTGGTTCTTAATGCAACCGCTGTGTTAGATTTTTAAAATAATTTTACCATAACATACAGCTTGCGTTATTGTGAGACAGCACTCACCAACACGGCGTAGAATAGGAGTCAATATTTACACGAATACGAAATAACATCATATATTTTTTCTTAACTTTTGCTGAGGTTCATCAGAATGTTGTACAAGGAGTCCTTGGTCCAGAATAATTGTGTGTTGGTTTAGAATGTCCATTTTTCTGTCGAATTCGCGCCACAATGCTAGCCAGGTTACTAACATTCCATCCTCTCTTGGCGCAAAGAACGGAAACTCAAAGTCCAATAATCGTTGAATACTGATAAACTCTGTTGAAAAAACTCTTACTTATGATGTATATTATCAAATGTATCAACATAAATTAGAGCCGGAGATATTCGGTGTATACGACCGCTTTTCAGAAGACAATGTGGAGCTCCTTCGCGCGCCTTGGAAACTGACAAATGGTGACCTGTCACTCCAAGCTTGTTCGAACTCTCAGATAAGCTAGACCACCCCATTCCACCTTCCATGGCCTGTTTGACATCTAGTGGAAGGGTATGAAGTGCATGCATATCGATATATATAAGGCAATTGAAGTGGCAGCCCTGAACAGAGCCTCGTTTCAGATTTTTCACTTCCTGTATGGAAGTTTGCTGCAAAATGGAGTTCTGTTTTACTCACAGATATATTTCAAACAGGTTTTAGGAACTTGAGAGTGTTTTCTATCCAATAGTAATAATAATTGCATATTGTATGATCTAGAATAGATTTTTTCCAAAGTGAAAACAGCCCCCCTATTGGACAAGAAGTTTTAGGTGCCGCAGAAGCTTTTTACTGTCATTCTTTATATAATTTATCTTTGTTTCATAGAGTAGGTTTATTTTTTTTTTTATTTAGCTTAGTCAGATAATTCTTATTTGCAGTATGTTTCCAATCAGTTGGGCTGCCAGACTTACAGTATGCATACCTTGTGCCTCATCCTCTCAACATACATTGTTCCATTCCTCATAATCGAAGGGATTTAACAGTTTTTACAGTCATTTCCTTAATGGGTGCGTGCTTCTTAGTAACTGGAATAAGTAGTTTCATAAAAACATCAAGTTCAGCGTCTGGTTGCTCCTCATTACACACCATAGACCAGCAAATATTCTTTACATCATCAACATATGAATCACTACAAAACTTATTGTATTACCTCATACACTATATTAGGCCCAGCCTTTGGAACTTTGGTTTTCCTAGATATGGCTATTATATTGTGATCACTACATCCTACGGGGTTAGATAGTGCTTTAAAGCAAATATCTGCAGCGTTAGTAAAGATGTGATGAATACATGTTGATGATTTAATTCCTGTGCTGTTTGTAACTACCCTGGTAGGTTGACTGACAACCTGATGCAGGTTGCAGGCACTGGTTACAGTTTGAAGTCGGTCCCTCTCCTTGTTCGGGCGGTGTTCGGGGGTCGACGTCACCGACCTTCTAGCCATCACTGATCCATTTTCCATTGGTTTTGTCTTGTCTTCCTTCACACCTGGTTCCAATCCCATCAATTACATGTTGTGTATTTAACCCTCTGTTTGCCCTCATGTCCTTGTCGGAGATTGTTTGTTTGTATGTGATGTGCATGTATTATGTTGGTGTGCGACGAGTTTTGTACCCACTTTTGTTATTTTGTAGATTTTGGTTTTTGGAGTTTTATCAGCATTTATTAAACAACTCCGTTTTTACCAAGTTCGTTCTCCTGCGCCTGACTTCCCTGCCACCAACACGCACCCATTACATTGAAGATTTTTCCTGAGTGGGCAGCTTGATGATAGCCAGTCAATATTTAAATCACCTAGAAATTATACTTCTCTGTTGATATCACATACATTATCAAGAATTTCACACATATTATCCAGATACTGACTGTTAGCACTTGGTGGTCTATAGCAGCTTCCCCACAATAATGTGCTTTAGGTGAGGCAGATGAACCTGTAGCCATATTACGTTACAGGAATGTGGTTCTGAATATAGACCGCAAAACCGCCTCGTTGGCATTTCTGTCTTCGGTAGATGTTATAACCATGCATTGCTACCACTATATCATCAAAGGTATTATCTACATTTCAGAGATGAATGTCATCTGTTACAAGCAAGTTATTGACTTCATGGACCTTGTTTCTTAGGCTACATATGTTAATATGGGGTATTTTTAGTGGGAAGCTTATCAGAGGTAGTCTTACTCGTGTTATTTACATTGGAGCTGAGTGGTCTTCCTATTATTGCACACCGCCTCAGTGCTAACAGTGTAACAGGTTTATAGGCTCATGATTACTGCTTACAATAGCTGTACATAAATTAAATTACTTACATTGTGTTTGCCAATGCCCTTAAGATCATGTACATTTGATGCAGCATTATGACGACTCATTGTCACAATGGTAGGGATTAACTGAGCAGGTCTTGGATCATTTACCAGTCATTGTTTCAACAATGACTGGTAAATGAGTCCAGGAGCAAAGATGATTTGGATGGACTCCGTCATTCCTGTGGAGTATCTTCTGTTTCCAGAAGGTGTCAAAGTTATCAATAAAAGTGACTCCAGCAGAGCTACAGTAGTCTTTTAGCCAGATGTGTAATGCCAGCAGTCTGCTGAATCTTTCACATCCGCGGCCCAACGATGGTACCGGACCTGAAATTATTGGCCGTTTTTTGGAGTCTTTTAATGCTAAAATCAGTTCTGATGTCGGTTGACGCCACACGGACTACAACAATGTCAGCTCCCGGCATCTGTGGTAGAACAGTCAGAAGCAGCCTTGTTATGTCCTGTACTCGTGCTCCTGGGTAGCACAGGGTTTTTGCCTTGGGGACCGAGATGTTTCTCACCATAGAGCTGCCTATGATGACAGCTGGTGATGTTGAATGGGTCAGTCTCTCAGGCAGCCTCGAGGTCTAGTGAGACTGTGAGCTCCGAGGATCTGTCATGCTAAACCACAGCAACCATAGAATCGTAAATACTCATTTGATTTCTATGATTCCAACAGTTCACCCAAGTGTTTTGATCTAAATCACAAGTCAAATCGCAATGGCAATATTTGGTAGAAAAAAAACGCAATTAGATTATTTGCCCATATCGTGCAGCCTTATCACCAGGCATAATCCAGTTTCACAAACACGTTCAGGTCACAAGATACACTGCTCTAATCATATGTTCTGACACCCCACCATAATAGCTATGCCATTTCTCTAAGGTGTTCTTTGAGGGCATGGTCTGTAGAGCTGGCATAGACAGAGAAATGGTTTACCAGGAATTCTGACTCATCCTTTTAATGAGGCTCTGTATCTTGGACTTTTCTAATTCAACTATTAATATTCTCCTGAAATCCAGAAACAGTCTGCTAGGTTTCCTCCCTCTGTCCTCAGTCACCCTTCTCTTTAGTATTCTGGGTCATGCCCACGAGGGCAGGAGTGTACACACTACACCTTATTAGAATCATAAGAGGGCTAAACATCTGAGAAAATTACAAATGACCAATTCAGACCCCACATCAATCATGACCCCGTGAAGAGATGAGAACAGCAGCTTCATAGGAACAATCATACAAAGGAGAGGAGAGAAGAGAGAATACACACACACACACACACACAGACAAAAGTGGGCTACGTTACAAACATATGCATATAAGCAGCAGCCTTTTTCTTTCATTCATTGTCTCTTTCTCATTTTGTCTTTCTTACACACACACACACACACACACACACACACACACACACACACACACACACACACACACACACACACACACACACACACACACACACACACACACACACACACACACACACACACACACACACACACACACACACACACACACACACACACACACACACACACACACACACACACACACACACACACACACAGAAGGGCGAAGTTGGAAAGGGCATACATATTGTACAGCCATTACACACAGTGCTAATCTGAGTGGAATGGATGTTGATGATGATAATTACCAAGGCAAACAACAGCTAGACAGGAGAATTACCCTGTCAACCTGCCATGTTCAATGTGTCATACTCACAAGACAGACAGGCAGACAGAGGCAGACAGGGGAGCTACAGGAAAGAGTTTAGAGGGACCACCGCGGTGTTTACTAGGAGACACATGCACATGCAAATGCACACAAACATGTACAGTGCACACACACACACACACACAAAAAAAACAGACCCACACATGAAGACACACACAAAACAAAACCAACCATTAAGACACACACACACACGCCTGGCCGCTTTTTAGCTGATGGACTCTAAAGGCGGTAAGTGTGCCATGTGTGAGACAGTGTCCCTTGTGAACAGTTTATGCTGCCTGTCTGTCAATGAGTCTGGCTGCTAAGGGTGCTCCCCTGAGTCTTACACACACACACACTTGATGCAGGCGCACACACACACTAGTCCCTATTTTTCCTAACACCCCATCTCCCTGTGTCTCAGCTCTGTGGGAGAGGAACCATGAAAAGGCATACAGTACTAAATCCCCCCCTCCCTCTCTCCTCCCTCATTCACTGAGCCCTTCCACCACCCCACCCCCCATCCCAGAAGCATAAAAGCAGCATGGCTGCTTTTAGGATGGCTGCTGTTACCCTCTCCTCTCTGTCCCATCTCTTTTCAGATGAAATGAATAGGCTGTGACAACACCAGTATCAAAATATTTTTCTATGGCAAAAAATGAAAACATGAAGCAGACCAAAGTCTTTGGTCCTTTAAAATATGGTAAGCTATAGCTTGGAAAATAAATACATGTGATTCTGGATGACAACATAATGATGTTTGGCTTTGGTGAGTGAGTGAGAGAGAGAGCGCAAGAGCAAGAGCCAGAGAGAGTGTGTGTTTCAAATGTAAAGTTTTCATGTTGTGTGCAATGAAATGCCTTTCTTACAAGCTCTAAACCCAACAATGAAGTAATCAATATCAATGTAGCACTAAAAATAACTAGGTAGAACAAAAACATGATGAATAAAAATATGAAGAACATGAGAAAGTAAGAAGCTACAGTATTTACACTAGAGGTCGACCGATTAATTGGAATGGCTGATTAATTAGGTCCGATTTCAAGTTTTCATAACAATCGGAAATCGTTATTTTTGGACACCGATTTGGCAGTTTTTTTGTTTTTACACCTTTATTTAACTAGGCAAGTCAGTTAAGAACACATTCTTATTTTCAATGACGGCCTAGGAACTGTGGGTTAACTGCCTTGTTCAGGGGCAGAACGACAGATTTTTACCTTGTCAGCTCAGGGATTCAATCTTGCAACCTTACGGTTAACTAGTCCAACGCTCTAACCACCTGCTTTACATTGCACTCCACGAGGAGCCTGCCTGTTACGCGAATGCAGTAAGAAGCCAAGGTAAGTTGCTAGCTAGCATTAAATGTATCTTATAAAAAACAATCAATCAATCATAATCACTAGTTAATTACACATGGTTGATGATATTACTAGTTTATCTAGCGTGTCCTGCGTTGCATATAATCGATGCGGTGAGCATTCGCGAAACAGGACTGTCGTTGCTCCAACGTGTACCTAACCATAAACATCAATGCCTTTCTTAAAATCAACACTTAGCATATTTAGTTAATATTGCCTGCTAACATGAATTTCTTTTAACTAGGGAAAATGTGTCACTTCTCTTGCAAAAGAGTCAGGGTATATGCAGTAGTTTGGGCCGCCTGGCTCGTTGTGAACTGTGTGAAGACTATTTCTTCCTAACAAAGACAGCCAAATTCGCCAAACGGGGGATGATTTAACAAAAGCGCATTTGCGAAAAAAGCACAATCGTTGCACGACTGTACCTAACCATAAACATCAATGCCTTTCTTAAAATCAATACACAGAAGTATATATTTTTAAACCTGCATATTTAGCTAAAAGAAATCCAGGTTAGCAGGCAATATTAACAAGGTGAAATTGTGTCACTTCTCTTGCGTTCATTGCACGCAGAGTCAGGGTATATGCAACAGTTTGGGCCGCCTGGCTCGTTGTGAACTAATTATGACATAACATTGATGGTTGTGCAATGTAACAGGAATATTTAGACTTATGGATGCCACCCGTTAGATAAAATATGGAACGGTTCCGTATTTCACTGAAAGAATAAACGTTTTGTTTTCGAGATGATAGTTTCTGTATTCGACCATATTAATGACCTAAGGCTCGTATTTCTGTGTTATTATGTTATAATTAAGTCTATGATTTGATAGAGCAGTCTGACTGAGCGGTGGTAGGCAGAAGCAGGCTCGTAAACATTCATTCAAACAGCACTTTCCTGTGTTTTGCCAGCAGCTCTTCGCAATGATTCAAGCATTGCGCTGTTTATGACTTCAAGCCTATCAACTCCCGAGATTAGGCTGGTGTAACCGATGTGAAATGGCTAGCTAGTTAGCGGGATGCGCGCTAATCGCGTTTCAAACGTCACTCACTCTGAGACTCGGAGTAGTTGTTCCCCTTGGTCTGCATGGGTAACGCTGCTTCAAGGGTGGCTATTGTTGATGTGTTCCTGGTTCGAGCCCAGGTAGGAGCGAGGAGAGGGATGGAAGCTATACTGTTACACTGGCAATACTAAAGTGCCTATAAAAACACCCAATAGTCAAAGGTATATGAAATACAAATCGTATAGAGAGAAATAGTCCTATAATTCCTATAATAACTACAACCTAAAACTTCTTACCTGGGAATATTGAAGACTCATGTTAAAAGGAACCACCAGCTTTCAAATGTTCTCATGTTCTGAGCAAGGAATTTAAACGTTAGCTTTCTTACATGGCACATATTGCACTTTTACTCTTTTCTCCAACACTTTGTTTTTGCATTATTTAAACCAAATTGACCATGTTTCATTATTTATTTGAGGCTAAATTGATTTTATTGATGTATTATATTAAGTTAAAATAAGTGTTCATTCAGTATTGTTGTAAGTGTCATTATTACAAATAAATAAATAAAATCGGCCGATTAATCGGCATCGGCTTTTTTGGTCCTCCAATAATCGGTATCGGTATCGAAAAATCATAATCGGTCAACCTCTAATATACACGGTCAGTTCTAATAGCATATTTACAATGTGCATGGATATTGGAGTGATAGAGGTAGATATGTATAGGGGTAAGGTGACCAGGCATCAGGATATATTATAAACAGAGTAACAGCAGCATAGATGATTACATGTGTGTCATGAACACTCAGGGAGAAAAGGTGTAGATTCATGCGCAGAGCGCGGCAGGTGTTTATTTGACCTTCGCAGAAGGCAGGAATCGTGGTCACAGTCTGGCAATGATCATACAGAGATAGGCAAACAGGCAGGTGAATCAAAACTAGGACTGAAGGCTATAACAAACGAGCTAGGAAAAGGCTTAGTAGAGTCAAAATTAACAATACCTCAAAAAGGCACAAACAGAATGAACTGAACTAAATAAGGAGCTGATGAGACCAGGTGAGTAACTAACACAGGTGAAATCAATGAACAAAAATGAAAGACAGGGCTACGATCCAGAACACAAAGAAACAGGGCTACGTTCAAGAACACAAGAAACAAGGTTGACTAAGAAAATAAGTCCAGAACCTTACAATGTGAGCGTGTGTGCGTGTGTGTAGAGTCAGTATAAATGTGTGTGCATGTTATGTGTGTGTGTTGGAGTGTCAGTGTGCGTGAATGTGTAGAGTCCTGTGAGTGTGCATAGAGAATACAAAATATACAAATAAAAGGGTCAACTCAGATAGTTCATGTAGCCATTCTGTTAGCTATTTAGCTATCTAATGGCTTGGGGATAGAAGCTGTTCAGGAGCCTGTTGGTGTCAGACTTGATGCACAGGTACCGCTTGCATTGCGTATATGGTTTGGGTGGCTGGAGTCTTTAGCCTTCCTTCCACACCGCCTGATATAAGTCCTGGAGGTCCTGGATGGCAGGGAGCTCGGCCCCAGTAATGTACTGGGCTGTCCGTACCACCCTCTGTAGCGACATGCGGTCGAGGGCGGTGCTGTTGCCATACAGTACCAAGCAGTGATGCAGCCAGTCAAGATGCTGTTAATGGTGCAGCTGTAGAACTGTTTGAGGATTTGAGGGCCCATGCCAAACCTTTTCAACCTCCAGAGAGGGAAGATGCACTGTTCGCGCCTTGGGCGTGTGAGGGAACCATTTTAACTTCTTATGGCTGGGGGCAGTATTGAGTAGCTTGGATGAATAAGGTGCCCAGAGTAAACTGCCTGATACTCAGTCCCAGAAGCTAAGATATGCATATTATTAGTAGATTCGGATAGAAAAAACTCTGAAGATTCTAAAACGGTTTGAATGATGTCTGTGAGTATAACATAACTCATATGGCAGGCAAAAACCTGAGAAAAAATCCAACCAGGAAGTGTGAAATCTGAGGTTTGTAGGGTTGCCTATCCAATATACATTGTCTATGGGGTCATATTGCACTTCCTAAGGCTTCCACTAGATGTCAACAGTCTTTAGAACCTTGTTTGATGCTTCTACTGTGAAGGAGGGGGGAATGGGAGCTGATTGAGTCAGGGCTCTGGCAGAGTGCCATGAGCTCACTCAGGCACGCCCCCGTCAAAGTTAGCTGCGTTCCATCGCATTTCTACAGACAAAGGAATTCTCCGGTTGAAACATTATTGAAGATTTATGTTAAAAACATCCTAAAGATTGATTCTATACATCGTTTGACATGTTTCTACGAACTGTAATGGAATTGTTTTACTTTTCGTCTGGCCTGCGCGTCATCAATTTGAATTTTGGAACTAAACGCGCAAACAAAAAGGAGGTATTTGGACCCAATATTGGACGTTATCGAACAAAACAAACATTTATTGTGGAACTGGGATTCCTGGGAGTGCATTCTGATGAAGATCATCAAAGATAAGTGAATATTTATAATGCTATTTCTGACTTCTGTTGACTCCACAAAATGGCGGGTATCTGTATGGCTTGTTTTGGTCTCTGAGCGCTGTACTCAGATTATAGCATGGTGTGCTTTTTCCGTAAAGTTTTTTTGAAATCTGACACAGCGGTTGCATTAAGGAGAAGTTTATCTAAAGTTCCATGTAAAACACTTGTATCTTTTATCAATGTTTATTATGAGTATTTCTGTAAATTGATGTGGCTCTCTGCAAAATCACCGGATGTTTTGGAGGCAAAACATTACTGAACAATGTTAGTGATTAATTTTATCTCTATTTCTGCTTTTTGTGACTCCTCTCTTTGGCTGGAAAAATGGCTGTGTTTTTCTGTGACTAGGTACTGACCTAACATAATCAGATGGTGTGCTTTCATCATAAAGCCTTGTGTTGGGATTAACAACAAGTTTATCTTTAAAATGGTGTAAAATACTTGTATGTTTGAGGAATTTTTATTATGAGATTTCTGTTGTTTGAATTTGGCGCCCTGCACTTTCACTGGCTGTTGTCAAGTCGATCCTGTTAACGTTAAGTCCTTAGTAATTTGGACACGAGGAACTTGAAACTCTTGACCCACCCCACTGCAGACCTGTCAATGTGGATGGGGGAATGCTCGTCAGGAAACTTGATGGTGGTGTTAGAGTCGTGCGTGGCCACACAGTCGTAAGTGAACAGGGAATACAGGGCAGGACTAAGCACACACCCTTGTGTGGCCCCTGTGTTGAGGGTCAGCATGGTGGAGGTAATGTTGCCTACCCTTACCACCTGGGGTCGGCCTATCAGGAAGTCCAGGATCCAGTTGCAGAGGGAGGTGTTCAGTCCCAGAGTCCAAAGTTTTGTGACGAGCTTGGAGGGGACAATGGTGTTGAACGCTGAGCTGTAGTCAATGAACAGCATTCTCACATAGGTGTTCCTCTTATCTAGGTGGGTGAGGGCAATGTGGAGTACAATTGAGATTGGGGCGGTATGCAAATTGGGATGATGGAGTTGATGTGTGCCATATCCAGACTTTCAAAGCACTTTGTGATTACAGATGTGAGCTCTACAGGGCGGTAGTCGTTGTGGCATGAAGCCTTAGTGTTTTTGGGAACAGGAATGATGGTAGTCATCTTAAGAAGTGGGGATTACAGACTGGGACAAGGAGAGGTTGAAAATTACAGTGATTATGCTTGCCAGCTGATCTGCACACACTCTGACATACCGTCTGGCCCTTCGGCCTTGCGAGTGTTGACCTGATTAAAGACCTTACTCACGTCGGCCTCGGAGAGAGATTACCCAGTCCTCTGGGTCGGTGTGGGTCCTCACACAAGGTACGGTGTTGTTACTGTCGAAGCGTGCATAAAATGGTTTGAGTTCATCTGGAAGAGAGGCATCGTTGGGCAGATCACGGCTGGGTCTTCCTTTGTAATTCGTAATGGACTAATAACCCCTGACACACGTGGCGGGCGTCGGGGCACGTGTAGTATGATTCCAATTTCTTACTATATTGTCCTTTTGCTAGTTTGTTGATGGAATGTTGGGGCGGGACTTCTTGTACTTGTTCCTGTCCTCAGCCGTAGCCTCAGGCTTGTCTTTAGGGTTCTATATAGAACCTTTTGGTTCTATCCCTACCCCAGGGTGTAATAAGAATTTTTGAAATCAACAGCTAACAAGCTAACCCAGTCACATCAAACTCTGAAATGACAGCTAACATTCCATTATAATTTATTTTGGCTGTTTTCAATTGACATGTACAGTATATCTGTATTAATGATACTGCTCCAGGATTTCGCCTGGTCAGAAAAATGGATAGCAAACTTCCGACACCATTAGCTCTCTATGGCAAGGGGAAGATTTAATTCATATTTTGCAACATTTTTGCAGAGGTCTGAGTGGCAAACAGCAAGGTTCATACAAACCTGTGCTGTTGCAAACTAAATGCTAGCCAGAAGCAAGAGGAAATAATGGGTTTAATAAAAGTATACACTCTTAGACAAAAAGGGGGTTCTCTATTGAACCTTTTGGATCAATTAATTCAACATTTTAATGCCATTCCGATTCAAAAACCAACTGCCAATCCATTCCAGCATGACGAAGCAAGAGGACGGTGGTTGAACCAACTTGCAAGTAGACTACCAATAATCACGTTACTTTTACATTTATTAAGGTAAGCAAAGTTGATTATTTAATTCAAATATATGAAGACAAAGTCATATGATAAACTATAGGCTAGATAAATAAAGTTGAAACATAATTAGAATTTCCCAAGCTAGCCAGCTAACAAATTAACATAATTTTTTATTATGGCCCGACAGTGGCAATTAGCTAATTGTTTATTTTATTTCAGTATTTCAGTGAAGAGTCAATTGAGGGGTCTAGCTTATGTTTCATGAAGCCATTAGAAGACTGCTGCTGACTGAGAGGAGGTATGCATAAATAATTTATAATAAATTATGTATAATAATTATTGGTGATTCAATAGCCTAGTTAATCATTACATGACTTTTAACACACTATCTATGTTTTTCTCATTCTGGCTGTAACCCAGAACTCTCAGAGTCAGAGGATCTCTCTTTCGGCTGCTGCTGACAACAACTGCATGTAAATTGTTCTTCTACATAGTAATAATTGTATTACTATGTAGAAGATGAACTCATGTTTTGGCTCCTTTTTTCTTCTTCTCAAGCAGGTGGCCCAGCAGCTAAGGAGTTGGACCTGTGGCCGAAAGGTGGCCGGTTCAAAAACTGAGCAGAATTGATCTGACGACTGGAGGGCTGCTGGGTTCAAATTCTCAAAACATTCCCCTTCCGTTGAGCACTTGAGCAAGTCCCTTAACCCCACAACATGCCACAACATGTCTCAACTGTATGCGTGAGGTCTGATGCTTGAGAACAGAGCAGAAGACACATGTTGGTTGTTCACTGTAACTAATAAACAAAGTATATTGTATTGTATTGTATTGTAAAGAAGTCAACCAGAGTTGACGTGGGCCATCATTCAAACAAAGAGATGCCTCCCTGGCCATCAGTGCATATTTCCAAACTATGTTAGCATAAAATGACAATCAATTCTAAAAACTATGCTGGCATTATTTTGTCAATTATTTAATTGTTTATTAAATTATATTCTTGCCTCAAAATATTACTATTTAATAGCAGTAGCTATAAATCACAAATGGCACCGTGCAGGGTTCTATATGGAGCCATTTTGGTTCAGTGAAGAAGAACCTCTAGGTTTCTGATCAAAGAATCCTATAAAAGGAGGTTCCATATATGAAGCATAAGATATAAGGAACCTTTTTCTAAGAGTGTGTGATAGACCTGTGCGGTAGCCCTGCCCATTATCTTAGCGCCAATCTCTGTGTTAATCCAGGGCTTTTGATTGGGGAAGCAGCTAACCTTCACTGTGGGGAGAACGTCGTCGATGCATTTCCTTAGGACTTTATCGCCCTTAGTGGCGAAGATGATGTGTTGATGGAAATTGGGCATCACGTGTCATAATGACATGGAATTAAAATCGGTGGCGACAAGAAAGGCAGCCTCCGGATGTAAGTTTTCCTGCTTGTTTATAGCCTGGAATAGTTTGGTATGTGCCAACTTGTTCTATTTCTTTCCTGAGGTGGAATGTATACAACAGTCACGATAACCGCTGAAAACTCCCTCGGGAGGTAGAAGGGTCGGCATTTGACCATCAGGTATTCCAAGATGGGTGAACAATGGGTAGAGACTTCCACTGCGCTCGAGTCAGCACACCATTTGTTGTTGATGAAGAGGCAAACCCCTACCCCTCTCGATTTCCCTGACTCTACTGTCCTGCCCGCTCAGGTGAATGGAGAATCTATCGACTTGGATAGCCATTGGGGTTATTGCAGTTACGAGAGTCCCGTTGGTAGCAAATCAGGGGTCATCGATCTCACTATCAAATGACTGTACATTGGCCAATAGAAATTTGGGTCGGAATTGAAGCTGGAATTGGGGTTAGTAACTGCCGATCTGACGTTCAAAAGTTCTTATCGGCTATAAGGAATGATAGCGGATACATTTTGTGAAAATAAAATTAATGCCAAAAGAATCACAAAATAGCTAAGTTTGGTTAGAGCTCGCAAAACGGAGGCCATCCAGTATGGCGTGCGTGTGTGTGTGTATATGTGAAGAGGAAGGGGGACTGTGATGGCTAAATTCATGTGACAAGGCAGATGTAATATAGAGTCAGGATCACGAGGGAGGGGACAGAGGGTGACACATGAACACACGCACATTCACACACACACACACACGCAGGGACCTGCTACAGGCTTTATGAAGCTGATAATAACAACAGCACTACAGCCCCTCCAGTCAGATAATACATAGTCCTCTATCTCGCTCTCTGGGTTAGGGTTACTGTTCCACACACACACACTTACACTTACACACACACACAACACCACACACAACACACACACACACACACACACACACACACACACACACACACACACACACACACACACACACATGCTAAATTCGCTTTTACAGCCATTTAATGTACCCAAACACGTCATGTATTTGATATTACTGTAATGTAATGCTGTTACTAATATAATGTTGTTACACAAGCTTGATGTTGTAACAACATTCTAATACATTATTTAGATAGGAGATATTGAATAAGACATACTGAAAGAAGATACATCTGCTGGTTGCTACATACCACACACACATACACACTTTGAGTGCTCACAGCTCAAGCATTAATGGATCTGGTAAGTGGAAATGACACTTGGTGATGTTGTTGGGTGATGGGGAGATGGAGGAGTGCCAAGAGGAGGTGTGTGTGTGAGGGAGGGAGGGAGCTAGAGACGGAGGGGTGTAGAGAGCAGGAGGAGGAGGTGTGTATATAAGAGAGAGGGAGGGAGGGATGAAGGGAGGGGGAGAGAGGGAGGGAGGGAGTGCTACATTAGAGTCACACTATACAGTAGATATTGTCACCAGGAGACCTGAAACAGCCTGTGATTTTGCCCTGTAGCCCCCAGCTTCCCCCTCCCTACCACCTCTCCTTGGTAAAATAGGTCAACCAGGTATAATGGAAGGGCAGTGAGGGGCAAGTGTCCCTCCTCTCTCTCCACCTTCCCCATCTCACCCATCCAGCTGAGGAGAGGGAGTGACGGACCCCTGCAGACACACAGAGAGCAAACCAAGACAGAGCCAGGCACAACACTCAGCCACAACGGTAGTCACATCGTTACTCTGTCTTTCATCACCACACGCATACAGATGTAGGATCTTAATTTGAGCCAGTTTGCTACAACAGAAAAATATTTGAGATTTTTTGTAGAGGTTGATACATTTTTCGTTAGAGCAAATCAAGTCTGAAATTTTTAAGAAAATAAACTGCAACAACAGGATGATCAAATTAAGATACAGCATCTGTAGGCTACACACATATGCTTTAATATATCCTGTATGTAGAAAAATATGCTAATTCACACACACAACCACTGCATCTCTGTGAAAGTCACAAAGGCACAATTTAAATGTTAAGATATTTAAATAGTGGAGATAGGATGCATGCTCTGTGGGACGCGTATGAGTGGGTGTTCTCTCTCAGCGTGTTATGGATCTGTTGTACCTGGCTAATGGGAACAGATGGTTTGTGAATGAATGCCCTGAGCAGAGGGAAGGAAGTGAGAGGAAGAGGAGAACAAAGCCTAGAGGTCTGGGAGTTTTCAAGAGGCGAGAGGGGGGGGGGGAGAGGGAGAAGAGAGAGAGAGGAGTAGAGACGAGCACGTAGAGCAGAGAGAGGATGAACGATGAGTAGAAAGAAGAGAGAGGCAGACGACGAGAGAGAGAGAGAGAGAGAGAGAGAGAGAGAGAGAGAGAGAGAGCATACCATAGCTGGGGGAGCATATAGCTAAGTAAAAGATAGCATGAGCATCTCGTAAAAAAGTGCACCAACACATAACACACAACGGCACCAAGTCTGGAACCAACAGGACCCTGCACAGCTTCTACCCCCAAGCCATAAGACTGCTAAACAGTTAGTTCAATAGTTAACCAAGCTACCCGGACAATCTGCATTGAACCGTTTCTGCTGTTACAGTGTATTACCTATCCTGTTGCCTAGGCACTTTATCCCTACCTATGTGTATCTCAGTGGAGGCTAGTGAGGGGAGGACAGCTCATATTAATGGCAGAAACGGAGCGATTAGAATGGCATTTGATGCCATTCCATTGATTCTGCTCCAGGCATTAACATGAGCCCGTCCTCCCCAATTCAGGTGCCACAACCTCCAGTGATGTAGATAAATATCTACCTCAATTACCTTGCACTCCTGCACATCAACTCGGTACTGGTACCTTGTGTATATAGCCAAGTTATTGTTACTCCTTGTGTATTTATTCCTCATGTTGTCATTATTCTATTTTTCTATTACTTCAATTCTTCTCTCTGCATTGTTGGGAAGGGCCGTAAGTAAGCATTTGACTGTTAGTCTACACCTGTTGTTTACGAAGCATGTGACAAATAAAATATGATTACATTTGATGAATTTACTGTGTAAACTGAGGCCTCACCTCCTGGTTACACTAGTGACCATATCCCCTGCGCATCCCGCAAAGGCGGAGGTGTTGCTAACATTTACGATAGCAAATTTCAATTTACAAAATAAAAACAACGTTTTCTTCTTTTGAGCTTCTAGTCATGAAATCTATGCAGCCTACTCAATCACTTTTTATAGCTACTGTTTACAGGCCTCCTGGGCCATATACAGTGTTCCTCACTGAGTTCCCTGAATTCCTATCGGACCTTGTAGTCATAGCAGATAATATTCAAATTTTTGGTGACTTTAATATTCACAAGATTTTTGCAATGTTACGTGAATGGAAAAAAGCTGTCCTTGAAACAGTCTTGATATGTTCGTCAAAAGAGAGATCAGGGTCCAGAGTAACGCCAAGGTCCTTCACAGTTTTATTTGAGACGACTGTACAACCATCAAGATTAATGGTCAGATTCAACAGAAGATCTCTTTGTTTCTTGGGACCTAGAACAAGCATCTCTGTTTTGTCCGAGTTTAAAAGTAGAAAGTTTGCAGCCATCTACTTCCTTATATCTGAAACACAGGCTTCCAGCAAGGACAATTTTGGGGCTTCACCATGTTTCATTGAAATGTACAGCTGTGTGTCATCCGCATAGCAGTGAAAGTTAACATTATGTTTTCGAATGACATCCCCAAGAGGTAAAATATATAGTGAAAACAATAGTGGTCCTAAAACGGAACCTTGAGGAACACTGACATTTACAGTTGATTTGTCAGAGGACAAACAATTCACAGAGAAAAATGGATATCTTTCCAACAGATAAGATCTAAACCAGGCCAGAACTTGTCCGTGTAGACCAATTTGGGTTTCCAATCTCTCCAAAAGAATGTGGTGATCGATGGTATCAAAAGCAGCACTACGATCTAGGAGCACGAGGACAGATGCAGAGCCTCGGTCTGACGTCATTAAAAGGTCATTTACCACCTTCACAAGTGCAGTCTCAGTGCTATGATGGGGTCTAAAACAGAGGTCATTTTTAGGTCAACCCCTAAAACCCCAAGGAGGTCATGACGGAATTGGCCTGTCGGGACGACAACCTCACCCTGGACACACATTGTGATGGCCATCTGCCTGGATAACCATCTCCGGGAGCGTCGGCATTCTCATCGCTTCTCTCCCTCCTTTGGCGAGTACTCGGGATCAGAGCCTGAACTCATGGAGGTAGGGGTTACACGCCTTTTCGCGGCATAACGACGCAGATGGATACAGCTGGGGCTATGTCTGTATTGTGGGCAAGGAGGGCACAAGCTCCAGCGGTGTCCAGTACTTCAGTATCCGGGATCCACTAGAGCAGAGGGATGGTCACGTGATGTTCCATCCCCTAGACCAGGAGTGAGTATTCCAGATTCAGTTCTTCCTGTCCATCACTCTGGCTGACTGTCCCTCATGTACTGTGTCTACAGCTTCAGTGGATTCCGGCGCCGAGGGATACTTTATGGATCAGACCCTCGCCTCCTCCCTCAACATTACCATCTATCCGCTCTCCTCTTCTTTTCCGGTTCAAGGACTCGACTGTTGGCCATTAGGATCTGAGACCATCACACACATCACTAAACCACTCATCCTTACTGTGGAGTCCAATCACCAGGAGAGCATCTCTTTCTTCATCACAAGTGCACCAGGTCACAAAATCATCCTCAGCCTCCCTTGGCTCCAACGCCATAACCCTATCATCTTATGGTCAAGGATGAAATCACAGACTGGTCACATGAATGCCGGAAGACCTGCTTCCCTGTCCCCTGTGGTTCCACTTCGGTTGAGAGTCTATGGTTGCCCTTCAGCCCAACATCCCAGAGGAATACCAGGACTTTCGGAGGTATTCTCCAAGACCCACGCTACTTGTCTCCCTCCTCATCGCCCCTGGGACTGTGCCATCGACCTGTTTTCCGGTGCTACACCTCCCTGCAGACGCATCTACCCTCTGTCTGTGGCTGAGACCCAGGCCATGGAGGATTACATTCAAGAGGCGCTCCAACAGGGTTTCATCCGCACATCCACGTCCCCTGCATTGGCTGGTTTCTTCTTCGTGGCCAAGAAGGAGGGAGGATTACGCCCATGTATCGATTACTGAGGACTCAATGACATCACCAAGGAGTATCGGTACCCTCTCCCGTTGGTGCGGTCAGCCATAGAGCAGCTCCGTGGGGCTCAGTTCTTCACCAAACTGGACCTGCGGAGTGTCTACAATCTCATCCGAACCCAGGAGGGAGATGAGTGGAAGACGGCATTCAGCACGATGTCTGGTCGCTCCGTCAGTGTTCCAGGCATTCGTCAACGAGGTGTTCAGGGACATGCTCGGATGACAGGTGATTGTATACATTGATGACATCCTGATCTTATCGAACATCCCGAACACCCACGTTCGAGCAATCCTGGAATGCCTCTTGGTCAGTCACCTGTTCGTCAAGGCAGAGAAGTACCAATTCCAACAGAGGGCTGTATCCTTCCTGGGTTACCAAATCAGCCCACATGGAGTGAGGATGGAGGACAAGAAGGTAGATGTGGTAAGGTCATGGCCAGTCCCAACCACCATCAAGGGGTTACAACAGTTTCTGGGGTTTGCCAACTTCTACCACCGCTTCATCAGGAACTTCAGCGCCGTCGCCGCCCCTCTCACCTCCCTCCTCAAGGGGGGGCCTCGTAGGTTGGTGTGGTCTCCAGCAGACAATGAAGCCTTTTGTCTCCTCAAGGGGCATTTGCCCTCCGCCTCCTTGCTAAAACACCCAGATCCCACGCTACCTTTTGTAGTTGAGGAAGAAGCATCTGAGGTGGGCGTGGGGGCAGTTTTGTCACAAAGACAGGGTAACCCATTGAAATTGTATTCTTGTGCTTTTTTTCTCTCCAAGATACTGTACAGAAATAGTTTGTCGATATCGGTGTGGGAGAAATTGACTGGCCTGCACAGAGCCCTTACCTCAACCCCATCGAACACCTTTAGGATGAATTGGAATGCCGACTGTGAGTCAGGCCCAATCGCCCAACATCAGTGCCCGACCTCACTAATTCTCTTGTGGCTGAATGGAAGCAATTCCCCGTAACAATGTTCCAACATCTAGTGGAAAGCCTTCGCAGAAGAGTGGAGGCACCAAAAGGAGGGACCAAATCCATATTAATGCCCATGATTTTAGAATGAGACGTTCGACGAGCAGGTGTCCACATACTTCTGGTCATGTAGTGTATCTATGGATAACCACACACAATTTGGTGAATGACAGTTCTGAAGCTGAGGAGAATGAGTTGGCATGTGGGAAGAGTCTGACTTTCGGGGGAATTGTAGTTAAAGACAAATACACTGAATTTAGACCAAATGTCCAAATGTCAAACTAAATAAATGTCAAACACTTATTTAGTCCCAATCTCCATTTCTTCAAAGTAAGTTACTAAATACAGTCCAGTTTGTAACATTCTGTATGAAATGGACTTTAAATAAAGTGTAATTGAATGAAGCAAGCTTTGAATTGATTGATGTATGTTCATTTTAAAGTGGTTACAATTAATTAAAACATTGATAATTGTAGTATGATAATCTAAAGAAAATATACATTTTCATGAAGTATTTGACATTTTTATGTTAACTTTTTTTAAATGCTAATATTAATGGCCAACTCTCAAAATTGAAAGGCAGATGCGAAAATTTAATTTCAGCCTGTGGTGCCTGGCCTTAAAACTCTCCATTGGATCCTTCTCTCCCTCGTCCTCTCCATCCACTCTCTCTCTCTTTCCTCCATCTCTCTTTCTCCCCCTCCCTCTACCTCCCACTCCTCTCAATATGACCTTTCTCCAGTGGAAGAGGATCTGGCTCTCTCCCTCTCTTTACCTCTCTCTCATGCATTAATGATCTGTGGTGAGGAGAGCAGTGGAGAGGACATCTCTTGTCAGGCCTGTCTGCCTCCAAGCCATCTGACCTCTCCCAAGGACAGAGCACCACAGGCCATACGTACAGCCTAGACAGGCCACAAATAGCTATTGAGAGCCAAAGAGAGCTATGGATAGACACATATAGCTACAGAGAGCTAGGGATGGACACAGATAGCTCCAGTCTGCAGAGTAACCCTTCTCTCCTTCCATGCCCTCTAACCATGACCTGACAGAGGCTGATGGAGCCAGAGATGAACCCACTGCGGACGAGACAGACATCAGAGGCAGCCACAAACTCGCCCAGAGTTTCCTACTCCACAAGGTGCTGTAGCCCACAAAGGAATGGAGAGACTAGGGGTCCCATCACGCTCCATAGCTACAAGACTCAACTCAAGTCAATCAGGAACACCCCATGCTGCTATGTATTTCTAGTTCGAGTACATTTCCCTACAGAGAGCGAGAGAGAGAGAGAGGCAGCGAGAGAAAGAGAGAGAGAGAGAGAGAGAGAGAGAGAGAGAGAGAGAGAGAGAGAGAGAGAGAGAGAGAGAGAGAGAGAGAGAGAGAGAGAGATAAAGAGAGAGTAAGAGCAAGAGAGAGGTAGGTACACATATAGCTCATCTCTTAGCAGTAGTACTATAGACTACTTTATCACTGACCTCAACCCAGAGTCTCTTTGAGCATTCACAGTCAGTCCACTGACACCCCTATCAGATCACAGCAAAATCGCAGTTTACTTGAACAGAGCTTTGCTCAATCATGAGGCATCAAAGCCAAAGGAACTGAATAATATTAAGAAATGCTATAGATGGAAGGAAAGTAGTGTGGAAATCTACCAAAAAACAATTAGGCAACAACACATTCAATCCCTTCTAGACAATTTCCTAGATAAAATGTTTCACTGTAATGGTGAAGGTGTAAATTTAGCAGTAGAAAACCGAAACAGTATATTTCACCTCTCAGCTTCCCTAACAAATCAAAAAAATTCAAGCAGACAACCTAAGAAAATCAACAACAATGACAAAAATGGTTTGATGAAGAATGTAAAAACCTAAGAAAGAAATTGAGGAAGCCTATCCAACAAACAACATAGAGACCCAGAAAACCTGAGCCTACGCCTTCACTATGGTGAATCACTAAAACAATACAGAAATGCACTAAGGATAAAGAAGGAACAGCACGTCAGAAATCAGCTCAATGTAATTGAAGAATCCATTGAATCTAACCACTTCTGGGAAAATTGGAAAACTCTAAACAAACAACAACACGAGTTATCTATCCAAAACAGAGATGTATGGATAAACCACTTCTCCAATCTTTTTGGCTCTATAACAAAGAACAATCAGCAAAAACATATACATGATCAAATACAAATTTTAGAATCAATATTAAAGACACCAGAACCCACTGGATTCTCCAAGTACATTGAATGAACTACAGGACAAAATACAAACCCTCTAATCCAAAAAGGCCTGTGGGGTTGATGGTGTCCTAAATGAAATGATAAAATATACAGACCACAAATTCCAATTGGCTATACTTAAACTCTTCCCCAATATTTGGAACCAAGGACTGATCACCCCATTTCACAAAAGTGGAGACATATTTGACACCAATAACTACCGTGGGATATGCGTCAACAGCAATCTTGGGAAAATCCTCTGCATTATCATTAACAGCAGACTCATACATTTCCTCAGCGAAAACAAAATTGAGCAAATGACAAATTAGCTTTTTATCAAATAACCGTACGACAGACCACGTATTCACCCTGCACACCCTAACTGACAAACAAACCAAAACAAAGGCAAAGTGTTCTCATGCTTTGTTGATTTCAAAAAAGCTTTCGACTCAATTCGGCACAAGGGCCTGCTATACAAATTGATGGAAAGTGATGTTGGGGGAAAAACATACAACGTTATAAAATCCATGTACACAAACAAGTGTGCGGTTAAAATTGGTAAAAAACACATACATTTCTTTCCAGAGGGCCGGGGGGTGAGACAGGGATACAGCTTAAGTACCACCCTCTTCAACAAATTGGCGAGGGCACTAGAACAGTCTGCAGCACCCGGCCTCACCCTACTAGAATCTGAAGTCAAATGTCTACTGTTTGCTGATGATTTGTCTCCAACCAAGGAGGGCCTACAGCAGCACATAGATCTTCTGCACAGAGTCTGTCAGACCTGGGCCCTGACAGTAAATCTCAGTAAGACAAAAATAATGGTGTTCCAAAAAAGGTCCTGTTCCCAGGACCATGAATACAAATTCCATCTAGACACCGTTGCCCTAGAGCACACAAAAAAACTAAACATACCTTGGCCTTAACATCAGCGCCAAAGGTAACTTCCACAAAGCTGTGAACAATCTGAGAGACAAGGCAAGAAAGGCCTTCTATGTCATCAAAAGGAACATACAATTCGACATACCAATTAGGATCTGGCTAAAAATACTTAAATCAGTTATAGAACCCATTGCCCTTTATGGTTGTGAGGTCTGGGGTCCGCTCATCAACCAAGAATTCACAAAATGGGACAAACACCAAATTGAGACTTTGCATGCAGAATTCTGCAAAAAAATATCCTCAGTGTACAACGTAAAACACCAAAAATTGCATGCAGAACAGAATTAGGCCGATACCTGCTAATTATCAAAATCCAGAAAAGAGCCGTTAAATTCTACAACCACCTACATGGAAGCAATTCCCAAACCTTCCATAACAAATCCATCACCTAGAAAGAAATAAACCTGGAGAAGAGCCCCCTAAACAAGCTGGTCCTGGGGCTCTGTTTACAAACACAAACAGACCCCACAGAGRCCCAGGACAGCAACACAATTAGACCCAGCCAAATCATGAGAAAACAAAAAGAGAATTACTTAACACATTGGAAATAATGCTATTTGACCCTAAACAGAGAGTATACAGTGGAAGAATACCTGACCAAAATTAAGGAAATCTTTGTCTATGTACACTCAGTGAGCATAGCCTTGTTATTGAGAAAGGCCGTCGAAGGCAGACCTGGAGAAGACAAGCTATGTGCACACTGCCCACAAAATGAGGTGGAAACTGAGCTGCACTTCCTAACCTCCTGCCAAATTTATGACCATATCAAAGACACATATTTCCATCAGATTACACAGACCCACAAAGAATTTGAAAAAAAATCCCATTTTGATAAACTCCCATATCTATTGGGTGAAAAAACCACAGTGTGCAATCACAGCAACAAGATTTGTGACCTGTTGCCACGAGAAAAGGGCAATCAGTGAAGAACAAACACCATTGTAAAAACAACCTATATTTATGTTAATTTATTTTCCCTTTCATACTTTAACTATTTGCACATCATTACAACACTGTATATATACATACTATGACATTTGAAATGTCTTTAATCTTTTGGAAATTCTGTGAGTGTAATGTTTACTGTACATTTTTTATTGTTTATTTCACTTTTGTTTATTATCTATTCAACTTGCTTTGGCAATGTAAACATATGCTTCCCATGCCAATAAAGCCCTGAAATTGAAATTGAGAGAGAGAAAGAGGGAGAGGAAGGCAGCAGGATAGTAGTTATGTGGCACTCTCCTTTAGTTGATGATGCTGTAATGCTGGCTATGAACTGCAACTTCATCCAATTCCCTGATTTTTCCTCTTCCTCACAAATGTTCCTTCAGGCCATGCAGTTTAGTTCCTCCTGCAATACAAACCTGGTTGCCTCCAGGGTGTCCTCTCACAGTCATGCTGGAGATTGGAGCATTTCTAATTTTCCCTTCCTCGACATTGAGACTGAGGATAATCAATTAGCAGTAAAGTCTCCAGTGGGATATTTCTCTCTCGCTCTCTCTCTCCATCAGTCTCGTTCTCTCCCTCGTTCTGAGCTGAAGCAAAGGCCTAGTCTTATCAGCTGGTGTAAAGAGAGAATGAAGCAGGAGAGAGAGGAGGAGATGAATAAAGGTTTCTCTTTCCTGTAGCTTTGATAAACAGTACAGTTTTGCCTCCAACGTAAACCTGTGAAATTAGATCATGTGGAATTGCATTTAACATACTTCAACTAAAATGGGGTATATAAGCATTTCATACAGAGACTGTAGACTATAATTCAATCAACTGTTGCTACCAGTCTGTGGCTCTTTTACAATAGGGTGGGGATGTTGCGTCCTATATACTGTCAAATATTATCCCGAACAAACGTAACATTATGACTTTAACTACTGTTCCCTGAAAGAGGGAAACGAAGTACAACATAGTATGGGGAGTCGCACTCTCGCACTCTGGTTGAAGGATCTACAATCACGCCTGACAAGGCCAATGAAATCTGTACCTCGCTCGAAGCCCCGCCTTCCACAGGTGATACGCGTGAGGCTCGATTTCATTCCTTTAATTTAATACCACTCATATATTTGACTTTGCCTGTGATCCACAGCCCTTGAAGGCTTCTGTTGGGCTTTTCCAGCCCACTGATCTCTGCTTTCAAAGCAGGTGTTTAAAACACGTCTGACAGAGCAACCAGCCTCCCTAGTAGACTAGAGAGGGAAGGAAGGAGAGATGAAGGAAAGGAGGAAGAGAGAGAGAGAAAGAAAGATAGAGAGACAGAGAGCGAGAGAGGAGAGCCGAATTAGCCGAAAAAAACCTGAATTACTGTTTGTGTTCTGCGTCTGTATGTCTGCTTGGAAAATGACTTGACACGGTAGGTCTATGTTCTAATTTCAGCTCATTGTTGTCTTCAGATGTTTTTGCGTTTTATATAAAACAGACAGGCTCAGAGGTGAAATGACATCAGATATGACATCGGATACCAGAATGTCTGTGATATCGTCCCGTGGGGTTCCTAGGCTTTTTCTCGCTACCCTTTGATGTCACTTTGACACACTCCTACACACATGGCTCACAGATACGGGATAAACACACACACACACACGCACACACACGCACACACACGCGCGCACACAAACACACACACACACACAACCTCATAGAGGAGTAATTTTTAACAGATAAAAATGTGAATGTACGAACAACGTTTAAAGAATGCTTGAAGAACCCGGAGAAGCGTATACTCCTAACAGCATCTCAAAATGGATAGATACAAATGTAATGGATGACATAACCCACTTCAGTCTTTATCAGTATTGCTGGATCAAATCACGTACAATAGAAGGAAGGTACTGACTATCACACGAGCCCCCTCTCCCTCTGTCCTCCAGGGCTTCAGTCCAATGAGAGGACTATCACACCAACCCATGACTGAGACTTCATGGCCTATGCAACAGCACCATCAACCTCAATTAACCCCTTACACCTCAAACAAACACATATTTATATTTCTAAATACATCCCCTTCTCTCTATGAAATGCGGAGAGAAGGAGAAAAAGAGAAAGAGAGATATATACACTACCGTTCAAATGTTTGGGGTCACTTAGACATTTCCTTGTTTTTGAAAGAAAAGCACATTTTTTGTCCATTAAAATAACATCATATTGATCAGAAATACAGTGTAGACATTGTTAATGTTGTCAATGACTATTGTAGCTGGAAACGGCAGATTTTTCATGGAATACCTACATAGGCGTACAGAGGCCCAGAGCCCTCATCTTCTGCACATCTATCACTTCAGTGTTTAATTGCTATATTGTAATTATTTCGCCACTATGGCCTATTTCTTGCCTTACCTCCCTTATCCTACCTCCTTTGCACACACTGTATATAGACTTTCTCTATTGTATTATGACTGTATGTTTGTTTATTCCATGTGTAACTCTGTGTTGTTGTTTGTGTCGAACTGCTTTGCTTTATCTTGGCCAGGTCGCAGTTGTAAATGAGAACTTGTTCTAAACTAGCCTACCTGGTTAAATAAAGGTGAAATTAAATAAAAAATGTAAAAAGGCCCATTATCAGCAACCATCACTCCTGTGTTAAAATGGCACGTTGTGTTACCTAATCCAAGTTTATCGTTTCAAAAAGGCTAAATGATAATTAGAAAACCCTTTTGCAATTATGTTAGCACAGCTGAAAACTGTTGTACTGACAAAAATATATATATTTTGCTTTTCTTTAAAAAACAAGGACATTTCTAAGTGACCCCAAACTTTTGAACGGTAGTGTATAGAGAGACTGAAAGAGAGCAAGAAACAGAGAAAGAGAGAACGCATGCAGGGCATTCTACGCCAATAAAAACAAATTCAAATTCAAATACCTATTCAAATTTAGCAAAAATTTGTTGAATGTGTCATTGAACCAATTGCACTTCATGGCAGTGAGGTGTGGGATATACACCCCATTGAAAACCTGACTGCAGAGTTCTATAAGATTATCCTACATCTACAGAGGAAAACTACAAACAATGCATGCAGGGCAGAATTAGGCCAATATCCACTAACAATAAAATAAATAAAAAATAGCAATTCAGTTTTGGAAACATCTAAAACACAGTGACTCTCATATCATTACCAAGCCCTGCAATGCCAAGAGCTGAGCAAAGAAAATAGTCCCCTCATCCAGCTGGCCCTAGGGCTGAGTTCACAATCCTTTTCTATTAAACATTAACACACTGAAGCTTCAGGACCAGAACATCCAAGCAGTCAGAACAAACAAAATTACAACACAGTCAAAACAAAACTACATTACTTATTGGGAAACACAACCACAAGCATAAAGCAAAATGCAGTACTATCTGGCACTAAATTGACAGTACACCGTGGCAAACTTTTTGACAATGGTTACTGATCAAACCCTTAGAAAAACATTGACAAAGTACAGGCTCAGCACAACCTTGCCATTGAGAAGGGTAGACACAGGAAAACCTGGCTCCCTGTAGTGGAAATGCTGTGCAACCACTGCACCCCAGCAGATCCCGAGACTGAGCTGCATTTCCTGACAAAATTTCAAAAATATAAAGCAATTAGAGAGTGTCATTTCCCCAAATTTGACACCCTTTGTCACACCTGCTCCCGCTCTCCCTCTCTGGTGCTCGAGGGCACCAGGCTGCCCTTCATTACGCACACCTGTCACCATCATTACGTGCATCAGCGCTCACTGGACTCACCTGGACTCCTTCACTTTGTTGATTGCCCCATCTATATCTGTCTGTTCCTCCGTTGGTTCCCCGTGTCAGCATTAATGTCATTATGTTTTCATGTCCAGACACTGTCCTGTCCTGTTTCATGTCCGTTGTTAATTAAATGTTCACTCCCTGTACTTCTCGTCTCCAGCGTCAGTCCTTACAGAATGCTGACACCACTATTGGAAGCATCAGGGAGTCTTTGTTTTTTGTTGGTGACGTCGGGTCCATGTGCCGTGGCCGATGGAACCTGGGGTGCCTCAGCTAGCTTGTCGGGTTTCCACGCCTTAGCTGGATCGAGAGGTTTTCTTGCCTCGGTTGGCTCGGCAGGCGCCCATCCCACGGCATGCCTCAGCCGGTTCATCAGGCTCCCACGCCTTTGCGGGATTGTCAGGCTTTCACGCCTCAGCCGGATCGTCAGGCTCCCACGCATCAGCCGGCTCGTCAGGCTCCCATGCCTCAGCCGGTTCGTCCAGCGCCCCTGCCTCGGTTGGCCCGTCAGGCTTGCCAAGGTGGGTACTGTCACGCCTACTCCCGCTCTCCCTCTTTGGCTCTCGAGGGCACCAGGCCGCCCTTCATTACGCACACCTGTCACCATCATTACGTGCATCAGCGCTCACTGGACTCATCTGGACTCCTTCACTTTGTTGATTGCCCCATCTATATCTGTCTGTTTCTCCGTTAGTTTCCTGGGTCAGCATTAATGTCGCTATGTTTTCATGTCTAAACGCTGTCCTGTCCTGTTTCATGTCCGTTGTTAATTAAATGTTCACTCCCTGTACTTGCTTCTCGTCTCCAGCGTCAGTCCTTACACCCTTATTCAAGGTTTCAAAGACCCCATAAGATGAGGGACAGTGTCTGACAGACCAACCAACCTGCACATGCCCTCTATGCCATTGTTATTGTTCAATGCATGGTTATTTTGACCCTTGATAATTGTTGTTACTGATGTCTTGTTGACAATATTGATTATTATTATTTTAATGATGTTAATATTGTAAATCTCCAAAGTAAGCTTTTTCCAATATGTACATTGTTACGTCATGCCAATAAAGCAAATTGATTTGAATTGAGAAAGGTGAGAGGGAGAGACAGAGAGAGCGAGAGAGAGAGCGAGAGAGAGAGAGAAAGAAAAATAGGTACTTTTTTCCCAACCTCCTCACCAGACTGTCATCGCCCCAACATCCCCCTCTCCCCTCGTCTCTCCCTCCCTGGGCCAGACAGGTGTGATTAATGGTGTATCTACTGAGGCGGGAACCACCACTCCTGATTACATTAAACATTATCATAACTTTTCAGTTCTAATCGCAGCATGGAGAATATTGGGATCCCCCAGAAGAAGATTTATGACCAGTGGCTTGACAACTATTCACCCTGTGCCACCACCACCAAACAGTCAACCTATTTACATTTAACTGCAGTATTTAACAATTATATTGTTTAAAAGATGGCTGCTGGAGGGGGAAACATGACATACAGTACAGTAGATTCAGATTAGAAACACTGTCATGGAGAATTGACACTGTTATTACAGGTGCTTCTACATCTGCATTGCTTGCTCTTTGGGATTTTAGGCTGGGTATCTGTAAAGCACTTCGTGACAACTGCTGATGTAAATGTATTTCAATTTAAATTAACCTTTATTTAACTTGGCAAGTAAGTTAAGAACAAATTCTTATTTACAATGACAGCCTACTTGTAATGGACATTAGACCGGTGGAAATCTGTCCTTTCGTCTGATGAGTCKAAATTTGAGATTTTTGGTTCCAACCGCCGTGTCTTTGTGAGATGCGGTTTAGGTGAACGGATGATCTACGCATGTGTGGTTCCCACCCGTGAAGCATGGAGGAGGTGTGATGGTGTGGGGGTGTTTTGCTGGTGACACTGTCAGTGGTTTACTTAGAATTCAGGGCACACTTAACCAGCATGGCTACCACAGCATTCTGCAGCGATACACCATCCCATCTGGTTTGCGATTAGTGGGACTATCATTTGTTTTTTAACAGGACAATGACCCAACACACCTCCAGGCTGTGTAAGGGCTATTTGACCAAGAAGGAGAGTGATGGAGTGCTGCATCAGATGACCTGGCCTCCACAATCACCTGACCTCAACCCAATTGAGATGGTTTGGGATGATTTGGACCGCAGAGTGAAGGAAAAGCAGCCAACAAGTGCTCAGCATATGTGGGAACTCCTTCAAGACTTTTGGAAAAGCATTCCAGGTAAAGCTGGTTGAGAGAATGCCAAGAGTGTGCAACTCTGTCATCAAGGCAAAGGTTGGCTACTTTGAAGAATCTAAAATATATTTTGATTTGTTTAACACTTTTTTGGTGACTAAATGATTCCAGTTTTGATGTCTTCACTATTATGCTACAATGTAGAAAATAGTAAAAATATGGAAAAACCCTTGAATTAGTAGGTGTGTCCAAACTTTTGACTGGTACTGTAGTGCAGTGGTTGGTCAAATTTGAAAGCCGTTTCACAGTCAAATAATATGAGGGAAATTGTGGATTTTGCAAAAGAAAATGCAACCGCGGAATCCTGGAGAGCCTGCCATTCTAACATGACCTGGCAACACTCTGCCTGAATATAAGAACCACCACCAAGAGGTTCTATTATATTCATATGGCTTTATTTTACTAATGTGTTTTTAATACATGTAATATTCCTGCTACAGTATGTGCTGTGCCATGTCAACAACAGCATCATATTAAAGGCAATATAACAGGAGAGTTTCATACTGCCTTCATATCATCTCTGTTCCCCCAGGATCCATTACAGTTAAAACTTACATTAGCCTGTCTCCCCGCTGTCATCATTTCCTACACAATGGGATGAGTGGCTCCCCTCCCTCCCAACCTTCACTGACGCTTTATTCTCTCACATAGGAGGGGGGATACACACTAGATAAATACCCATTAGGTTGAAGTCGGAAGTTTACATACACCTTAGCCAAATACATTTAAACTCAGTTTTTCCCAATTCCTAACATTTAATCCTAGTAAAAATTCCCTGTCTTAGGTCAGTTAGGATCACCAATTTATTTTAAGAATGTGAAATGTCAGAATAAAGTAGAGAGAATGATTTATTTCAGCTTTTATTTCTCTCATCACATTCCCAGTGGGTCTGAAGTTAACATACACTCAATTAATCTGTCTGCGCAAAGTAGATGTCCTAACCGATTTGCCAAAACTATAGTTTATTAACAAGAAATTTGTGGAGTGGTTGAAAAACTAGTTTTAATGACTCCAACCTAAGTGTATGTGTAACAGTATAACTTTAGTCCGTCCCCTCGCCCCGACCCGGGCGCGAACCAGGGACCCTCTGCACACATCAACAACAGTGACCCACGAAGCATCGTTACCCATCGCTCCACAAAAACTTCAGACTTCAACTGTACATACCCACATACTTCCTGGAACACACACACATTCAGTAAACACCCTATGTAAGACCCATTCACAGCATGCAACAGCCACACATAAACATAAACACCCCACACACATAAGACCTATTCATTTTAAGAGCGTGATCATGATGTGCGTGTAAGCCACATGGAGCTCCAGAGTGGCAGCACAAAAAATGACATTTGCTGCAACTGGAGATTTGGGCTAGGCTGTAGGGTTCTACTGGGGCTGCTGGAGGTGTGGGGCTGGGGGAGTGGGCCTGTACTCAGGGGAGGGTGAGAGGGACTGCAGCGGTTCAGGGCAATGTACCCTAACTGCCCCATGTCTCCCATGGGCAACACTTTCACATTACCAGAGAGCGAGAGATGGTGGTGGGGGTGTAAATGGGTGGGAGTGTGAAGGGGAAAGTAGCTAGAGAAAGGATACCCTCACAAAACAGTAAATAAATCCATATATATCCTAACCCATATAAATCCATATATAGCCTAACCCATATGAATCCATATATACTCTAACACATATAAATCCATATATAGCCTAACACATATAAATCAACTCTACACTGCTTTCTTTCATCACGGAATTACATGAATTAAGCAAGTCAGTGGTTACACACTACACATGCATTCAGTATACAGTATTAAACAGCTCCATTCAGGTTCCATGTATTTCTGAACCATGTATCATACATTTCTGTTACTGTACATGTCCATGTGTGTTGTGGCTGCCAGGCAGTGTGCATAGGTGGCACTGCTAGCATAGCTACATCACCTCAGGGCCCTTCTGCCACCCAGCACAGTGCAGTCTGTGCAAGGGGCCATTAAGGCCCAACACACCATTCAGCCACAGAGAGCTCCTGATGTCATGGCACTCTGCTGAGAAAGAGAGAGATAGAGAGAGAGAGAGAGAGAGAGAGAGAGAGAGAGAGAGAGAGGAGAGAGAGAGAGAGAGAGAGAGAGAGAGAGAGAGAGAGAGAGAGAGAGAGAGAGAGAGAGAGAGAGAGAGAGAGAGAGAGAGAGAGAGAGAGAGAGAGAGAGAGAGGAGGAGAGGGCGAAGGGAGAAAGAGTGAGAGAGAGAGAAGAGTGAGAGAGAGAGAGAGAGAGAGAGAGAGAAGAGAGAGAGAGATAGAGAGAGATAGAGAGAGAGAGAGAGAGAGAGAGAGAAGAGAGAAGAGAGAGAGAGAGAGAAGAAGAGAGAGAGAGAGAGAGAGAGAGAGTTAGAGAGAGAGAGCGAGAATAAGAGTGAGAGAGGAGAGAGAGTGAGAGAGAGATAGAGAGAGAGTTAGAGAGAGAGAGCGAGAGAAAGAGGTGAGAGAGAGAGTGAGAGAGGAGAGAGAGAATAAGAGGAGATAGAGAGAGATAAGTGAGAGAGAGAGAGAGAGAGGGAGAGAAAGAGTGAGAGAGAGAGAGAGTGCAGAGAGAGAGAGAGAGAGGAGAGAGAGAGGGAAGAGAGAAGAAGAGAGAGAAGAGAGAGTTAGAGAGAGTTAGAGAGAGAGAGAGCGAGAGAAAGAGTGAGAGAGAGAGAAGAGTGAGAGAGAGAGAGAGATAGAGAGAGATAGAGAGAGAGAGAGAAAGAGTGAGAGAGAAGAGTGAGAGAGAGAGTGGAGTCCTCTTCTGAACTCTCCTACAGTCACTTCTCCATGCTCAGTTAGAGTGCAAACGCAATCTTTTGTGACAATGTGCCACAAAGTTGATGAATTGCTTTTTGTGAAGAGGGCACATGCATTTATTCATAGTATCTTCATATTTTTTTATGAAGAAGAAAACACAAAATCACAGCTGTTGTTGTTATTGCTGAAGTGAAGAGACTCAGTAATCTGAAGTCTGGGTAAAAAGGAACATTTTCTTCAAGAAGTAGAGAGAAGCAGTGGTGTGGCCACTAAGAGGTGTCGTCCACCACTTAGTGGCCACTCCTTGTTTTTTTCTTCTTGAGATTGAAAGGAGACAAGCCAACCTGAATCAACATTGAGCCCTTTTGATATCTAACTGTACCAACCATGCTCACCCCAAATCAGCCCATGTTATACTACTAACATAAAGAATGTGTAAAACTCATTCCATGGAGGGCTGAGTGTCTGCAGGTTTTATTTTCTTCCTTTCAATTAAGACCTAGACAACCAGGTGAGGGGAGTTCCTTTCTAATTAGTGACCTTAATTGATCAATCAAGTACAGGGGAAGAGTGACAACCCGAAGACACTCAGCCCTCTGTGGAATGAGTTTGACACGTGGAATAAAGCGTTCAATAGCTAGTCAAAAGGTCCTGACCCCAGGGAAACCCCCGAGGCTACATCACAGACAGGGGTCAACTAATGAAGAATGTAGGGAGACTTTACCTCCAATCAACCCCTCTTGACCTTCTCATGCTCACTTCAATACACGCCTATATTCTACCTTCTCCACCTATTTTCAGAGTCGCTAATAGCTGTAGACCAGAGGGTAGACCAGGTGCTCCCTGCTATTTCCTGTGATTCGTCCATGCACACGTTCTCAATCATCTAAATGGTTCTCCTGGTAAAGAGACTTCACCAAAAACATCTAGTCCCCTTTGAGGAAGGAGAGAAACGGATCTCACTCAAGGTGCATCATCAGCACACAACAACAACTTTGTTTTTCTTTCACAGTTGAGGCAGATGATTGACTCCAGTAGTGATAATTTCACTTCTGATTTTGCTGCCCATCCCTCCTCTCTCATCCCTCATTCCTCTCTCCCTCTCTAGCTCTCCACTTAGCTCATAAGGCACATCTGTTCCCAGCACCACCCAAACAAGAGGCACATTAACAAACAAACAGACAACAATTAGTCTCCTTTTGAAGTCCTCCATGCGCTCCATTAGGGGAATGCTGAGATGGGATTGGATAATCAGAGGAGTCCTAGGGAGAACTATCCTGCAGTACCCTGCCATCCTACAGAGCAAAGCCTGCATGCGGTCTATACACCACCTTTTCTAGAACTACAGTGTGATGAGAATGGATACTTGAAGTTAATGATTGGTAATTAAGACAAAAAGGATAAATGAGGATGCAGAAGTCTGTGGATTGTAGTTGCTGTGTTGTATTTGTTTGATGTCTTTTAGACATTTCATTTACAAATCGAATTGAATTGAATTCAGTCACTGTGGACTTTTATCCCCCCTGTTGCCACAGCGACAGACATGAAGAATGTGAGCTTATCCAGAGCTGTCAGTCACGCTGAATTAGAGGAGGGGACAGGACACGATGGGGGTCAGAAGTTAAACCCATTACGAGCTGGGTGGCTCCTCTCCCTGACCTTTACTCTCTGTCTGTCTGGTCTGTCTGTCTGTCTGTCTGTCTGTCTGTCTGTCTGTCTGTCTGTCTGTCTGTCTGTCTGTCTGTCTGTCTGTCTGTCTGTCTGTCTGTCTTCTCCTATCTTCTTATCTCAGGGTCTGAAAATAACTTTTGGGTTTGACAGCAAATATGGCCTTGGTTATAAGCCAAGTTTTAAACCCTAGGCCAAGCCATGGTCTTACCTTGACTTCCTCTTGAAACGCAAGCATTGCTCTAACTCTACCCCCAATATCCATGCTAACAATAATGATTACCTCCAAATTCCCTCCTCCCCTGTCTTCTCCTTCCCCTCCTTTCCAATACTCAACTCTTCCTCTCATCCCCTTCTGCACTTCTCTTTCCCTTTAACCCCCCATCTCCCATTTCACATTCTCCACTCCTCCTCTCTTCTGCTCTTTCATTTTTTATGAGAGGGGGGACCAGGAGTACTAACCCCAGTGCACTCACAGGCCCAAGTCTGGCATGTTTTAATATTTCATGGAGATGTGCAATAACACCGACAACACACACACACACACACTGCCCCGCGGGCGTACTGTAGCACTGGGAGGTGGAGGGGAGAGCAGGTGTCGTTGGCCAATGCAAATACAACTCGTCCATGGGTCAATAAGCCTTCCTGTCCCCACCGAACCGTCGTACCTGTACGGCTGGGGGCGTCCATGTCCCGCTCTAACAGTACCCAGCCTCTGCACAGATTTCACTAGTTATGGGAGAGATGGAACCTCTGAGCCCCATGATAAGTAGGTCTACCTAGAGCTGGCATTCATTACATCCTATCAGGTAACAGCAGGGCAAAGAGATGGAGGATGTCTCAGGGATCAATGATACAGCTGAACTATAACAGAGCTGTTAATGCAACAGTCTGATTCACATCCATTTCCTTTCCTAATCACCTGGCTGAGGCAACACAGGTCCATTACTTACAGTCACAGTCACATGATCTGGAGGCTTGACTATATTCTCATCACGTTTTGATGTGTTCTATTTCAATACTACATGACCTGCTGTTGTACCCATCCACGTATACATCCCTACACAGTCTACCAGTTCTATCAATCTGTATCTTCCCATTGTGAATGGAGAGCCAGAGTGATCCTGACACCCTCATTATAATATAAATGAGAAAGTATGTGGTGGAGTCTGGTGTAGCGGTCTAAGCTCTCCGGACCACATATGCCCCCTGGCGACAGGGGTTTGAGCCTTCTGTCTATGCCGCTACTATCTGTCTCCCTCTCTACATTTCCCGCTGTACCGTCAAAAATAATAAGAATCCTTAAAAAATATAAATATATATAAATAATGGTAGGCAGTGACACACACGGCGTAAGGCCTCATTCAGTTTGTAGATGAGCTTACACAGGTACAGATAGGTCATGGAAGCCTATCCCCTTGGCCCATTACAACAGCATTGACACATTCCTAATCATTATAGCACTACTCCCCTGATGTAAGCCCTCCATCCCTCCTTCTCCAGGTGCATGGGGACTGCCTGGTGCCTGGCCCACGTATCATGCATACTGTTGTAGTGCATCTCTTTGTTTTACCCCGTCTCAATGGCATCAAGGGCTCCATGTTATCAGGCTAGCAGCTAGCTACTTCACTTGAGATGTTACAAAGTGTTATGAAAATATGTATTTTAGAGGAAGTAGTCTTACCTGTAGATGGCATAGCCATGGTAGGTGAGGAGAAGAGGATTCAGACATGGAACAAAAAAGAGAAAAACAAATCAGTCTGAGGTAAATCAGAACAAATATCAAGCTCAGGGAATTTCCATTTCCATGCCATACTAAATGAATATCAAAATGCCTTTTGGAAGCATTCTGTCATTAATGTTTCAGCTCTGAGATAGGAAATTACAGTTTTTTTGGATTGCTTACACACTAAAATTAAAAGTAGTACACTATTAGCAAAACCTTACACTCAAGAAGCAAAACATCAGCCCATATTTGCACAACTATAAGCACATTGTCAACCTCACACTTGTTGCAAAACTCTACACACAGTGATTTGCAAAACACTAAACACACTTAACATACATTACACACAAAAATCTATCATGAAGTCACGTCCTTGCAATACCAAAGCACTGACTGTCAAATTACCACACCGTCCAACCAATTGGTTCAACACAGTCATCAGGTGTGCAAACACTCGTTTGCTTAATTGTAGACACACCAATCAGGTGTATAAGCACTATAAAAAGCAGCAGGTGAGTTCATCGGTCTTCAAGCACAATGGAAAGAGTCAGAGAAAGAGTAAGACGAGGAGGAGAACGAGGAGGACGAGGAGGAGGAGGAAGGGGAGGAAGAGGAAGACAAGAAGGTGCTCAAAGAGGACCGAATCTGACAAATGAGATCCGCGCAACACTGGTTGACCACTTTGTCAACCACGGCCTGACGCTGAGGGAGGCTGGACTGCGAGTACAGCCAAATCTAAGCCGATATACAGTGGCAAGTGTGATGAGAACATTTTGACTGGAAAATAGGTATTGTAAAAATATCATCATATCAAAAACATCTGCACGGTTTCAGTAACTGCTTACAGTACTGTATTCTGTGCACTATCAGCACTTCTGTTACCTTTTCCTGTGAAATTACTGTACTATTGTATACTGGGTTTTTTTCTACATAGGATTGAGGGTCAGGGACGACAAGGGGGAAGGCCTCCTATGTTCACAGAACAGCAAGAGAGGGAGATAGTAAACATGGTTTTGGCCAACAATGCTATAACACTCAAGCAGCTCCAAGCTAACATTGTCAATAACCACGCCATTTTCAACGATATCCATCAGGTCTCAACATCAACACTGGCACGCATCCTTCAACCTGACGAGAAGACGAAGGAGGGGAAGAAACATCATTGGCCACAGG
>NC_036860.1:56924348-56930406 GCF_002910315.2 Salvelinus sp. IW2-2015
GGAGGGGAAGAAACATCATTGGCCACAGGGCTATAGTCAATGTCCCAGGGCAACGTGGGGGTAATATAACACTCTGTGCAGCCATTACACAGAATGGGGTTCTCCACCGCCATGCCCATATGGGCKCTTACAACACAGCACTCATACTTACATTCTTGGACCAATTGCACAACATAACAGCAGCAAATCAAATCGATCATATGCAATACATTGTTGTCTGGGACAATGTGTCTTTCCACCGCTCTGCTCTGGTTCAGAACTGGTTTCAGCAACATCCACATTTCACCGTCCTATYTCTTCCACCATACTCTCCATTCCTCAACCCTATAGAAGAGTTTTTCTCGGCATGGCGGTGGAAGGTATATGATCTCCGTCTCCAGGCTGAGGTACCCCTCATCCAAGCCATGGAGGAGGCCTGTGACCAGATGGAGGTAGCAGCAATGCAAGGATGGATTCGTKATTCAAGACGTTTCTTTCCAAGGTGTCTTGCTAATGACAACATTGCCTGCGATGTTGATGAAATTCTCTGGCCAGATCCAGCTAGGCGAAGAGACAATGTCTAGTTGTTTTTTTATTTTATATATTTTTTTAACTTACAATACGTAAAGTGACGTTTGGTTACAGTATTATGAATCTCCATGTCAACATTTTGGGCGTGTTGAGAAATAAATGAGTTTCTTCAGTCTGCAACATTGGTCTTGTGTAGTGTTTGGTGAATTTACATTATATTTGTACTTTGTTGATAGTAGCCTACTCTAATCATYGGGAAGTAGAAGTGCTAAAAGTGTTTTAGGTTTATCACAGCAGAGTGTAACTCGTGCAAACAGAGTATAGTAATGTGAAACGTGTGTGTTTCATATGGTAACAAAGTGTGGTTTTTAAAAAGAAGTGTATAGTTTTTACAAGAGTGTTTAATTTTGCAAAGGATCTGTAGTGTTTTGCTAATTGGGTGTGTGGTTGTGCTAATTGTGTGTAGTGTTTTGAAAGCACGGGCCCTGTTTTGAAAATCGTGCTTAAGCAATCAAAAAAAACTGTAAATGACCTTTAGATAATAATAGTTTTCCATTTAGTTTGATAGATGCCGGTACAGTCAACCCAATGGAGTGTGTATAAAGTTACTAGAGTTATGGAATGTCTGTATAGAGTTAGAGTGCATGGAGTGTGTTGTAGCTGTATGAGCATGGAGTTGTGTCATAGAGTGTAGGGGATTTATAGAGTTAGATGCAGGAGTCCGCTGTAAAAGCAGTCGATGGAGTGCTGTATAAGATGCCATAGAGTGTATAGAGTGGCACTTGTGTCATGGAGTCGCAATCTAGGGCTGTATACCAGTGTTATGGGTGCACTGGAGTTTATAGAGGTGTATGGAATGTGTATAGAGTTATGGATGTGATAGAGTGTATATGGAGTGGTCTAAGTCGTAGAGTCGTTAAATTTAGATGATATGGAGGTGTATACAGTTCATTGTGTGCATGGAGCCATTAGTGCTGTATAGAGTTATGGATGCATGAGTGTTTATAGAGTGTATGGAAGTGCCATGAGTAAATGTTTATAGTGTATGGAGGTGTATATAATCTATGAGTGTTATAGCGGAGTTGTGTGCTATCGAGCTGCTATCGAGTCTAAATAGAGGTGTATGGAATGTTACTAGAGTGTAATGCGAGTGGTATAGATGTAATGGAGTGTATAGGAGTGTTGTATAGAGTGTACTATAGTGTAAAGGGCTGTGTATAAACTGTAAGAGGTATGCAGTTCTGTATAACAGGACTATGCGTGTGTATAGCATGCCATGGAGTTGTATATAGTCACGAGTGTGTATTAGAGTGCCATGCGATGGTATAGATGCACATGGAGTGTGTATATAGTGTATGTATGTCGTGCTAGTTGATGCATGAATCGCGTTATAGAGTGCATGGAGTTTTATAGTTATGGCAGTGTTATAGAGGCATGGAGCTGGCTATAGATGCATGAGTGTGTATATATGATATGGCAGTGGTTATAGAGTGCAATGGATGTTTATATAGACGCCATGCAGTGTGTATAAGTGCATGGAGTGTTATATAGTGTATGGAGTCTTGTAAGATATGCATGGATGTGTATATAGGCCATGCGAGTGGTATATCAGTCTTATGGAGTTGTAAGAGTGCATGGATGGACTATATGTATGCAGTTTATTATAGATGCATGGAGTGTGTACTACGAGTGCATCGAGTGTGTTACTATATTGTATGGAGTTGTATAGAGTGTATAGAGCGCACTGGCAGTGCTCGTATATATAGTCAATGGGTGTGTAAAGCTGTATGATGGTATAATGCATGGAGTGGATTAGCAGCTTGCATAGATGATGTTATAGTGTATGGAGTGTGATAGAGTGCATGGAGTATGCTATAGAAGTGTATGGAGTGTGTTATTATAGAGTGCATGGAGTGATGTATATAGTGCCATGGAGTGTGTTACTATAGTTATGGAGTAGTGAGTGCATGGATTGTGCGATAGAGTGCATGGAAGGTGATATATCTGTAGCGGCTGTGTATTGAGTGCCATGGATTTGTATAGCATGCATGGCATGTGTTAATAGCTGCTATGAGTGGTACTAATGAATGGTGTGTATATAGTGTATGAGTTATAGAGGTCATGGGGTATAAGTGTATGGAGTGTGTATAGAGTGTTATGCAGTGTGTATAGAGTGCAATGAGTTTTATAGAGTAATGATGGTGTCTTAGAGTGTATGAGTGTGTATAATGCATGATGTGCATATAGATGCCATGAGTGTGATAATGTATGCGAGTGTCGTAAGAGTGCTATACATCAGTGTATGATGTTATAGACGTGTATGGAGTGTCGATAGAGTGCATGCAGTCGTATATATTATGGCAGTGTTATAGAGTCATGAGTGCGATATAGAGTGCAATTGGAGTGTGTAATAGTGTAGGAGGTTATAGAGTGCATGGAGGGCTTATAAGTGCATTCGGATGGGTATATAGTGATATGGAGTGTGTATGATGCCATGAGGGTATAGAGTGCATCATGTTTATATAGGCTATGACGTGTGTAAGAGTGCCATGGGAAGTGCTGTAAGAGTGCATGGAGTGTTTAGATAGGGTATGGGAGTGTGTATAGAGTGCATGGAGTGCCGCTATAGACTGCATGAGGTGATAAGTGCCAGATGGTTATATAGTGTATGGATGTTGTCAATAGCATGCACTGGAGCGTGACTATAGGGCATGGATGTGTATATAGTTATGGAGTGTTTAATAGATGCATGGCAGTGTTGATAAATTTATGTAGTGTGTATAGCATTGCAGAGTGCGTTCATAGAGTGCATGAGTGTTATATAGTGCTATGAGTTGTATAGATGTGGATAGAGCGCATGATGTGTATATAGTGCCATGAGTGTATATATTTATGGCATGTGAATAGAGTGCATGAGTGTGTATAGAGTGCATGGGATGTGTATACTAGGTATGACGTGTGTATAGAGTGCAGGAGTATGTATAGAGTGTACTGGA
The DNA here is from genome assembly GCF_002910315.2 of Salvelinus sp. IW2-2015. Taxonomy (NCBI): domain Eukaryota; kingdom Metazoa; phylum Chordata; class Actinopteri; order Salmoniformes; family Salmonidae; genus Salvelinus; species Salvelinus sp. IW2-2015. The sequence goes on from NC_036860.1 coordinate 56,927,855, forward strand.
GTGTTGTTATTAGATGTATGGAGTGTGTATAGACATCATCATTGGAGTGGTACTATAGTTATGGAGCTGATATTGCATGGAGTGTATAGATGCCCATGGCAGTGCTGTAATATAGGGTATGCGCGCTGTGTATAGTGCACTGCGAGCTGTGCTATAAGTGCATGGCAGTGTGTACTAACGTGTCATGCAGTGTATTATAGAAGGAATGAGTGTGTACTATAGCTGTATGACGTCTGTATTAGAGTTATGGTGTTGATAGAGTGTATGGAGTGGATAAGTCGTATGGATGTGTATAGATTGAAACGATGTGTCTATAAGTACATGATTGCTGTATAGAGGTATGGAGTTGTATAATTGCAGAGTGCTTATCAAGTGCATGGCAGCGGGAATATAGAGTGTATGGAGTGTGTATAGAGTGCTATACATAGCTTATGGAGTGCATGTTATAGATGTATGCAGTGTGTATAGCATCATGAGTGTGACTATAGTGTATGATGATGTATAGAGTGCATGGACGACGTCAGTAGAAGTCAGAGTGTGTACTATACGATTATGGCATGTGTATAGAGTGCATGGAGTGTGATAGAGCCATGCATGTTATATAGGTATGAGTGTGTATATGAGTGCATGCATACTAATAGACGTATGAGTGTGTAAGAGGTATTGGGATGTTATAAGTGCATGATGCATAGATGCATGGAGTTGTATTGAGTGCATGCAGGTTGTATGGAGTGCATGGTAGTGTGTATATAGCTCTATGACAGCTTGTTCTAAGAGTGCACTGAGTTGGATATTAAGTGCATGAGTGTATATAGGATGCGAGTGGTATAGAGGATCAGGTGCTTATAGAAGCGTATGGAGTGTGCATACAACTTTATTAGTGTGTACTATCATGCTGTTCCAGAAGCCCAGTCCATGTAGAACCTGCTATACTCTGAGGAAGAGCAATGTACATATGATTTAATATGTCCAAGCAGACCTGACTCTATTTTTCATTTGGACTGATTTATCCCCTTATCATTTGCAGCTGAGAACCATACTTGCCCCAACCCCCACACAGACCCTGACCCCTACCCTCGACGTGACGGGATTACAGCTGTTACTCGGAGGGAGAATGGTGCTAGGAGCCGAGGAAGTGTATGGTGGCTCTCCTCTGGACATGACCCCTGGCGCAGTGGTTGGAGAAGCACAGCCATCAGCATGCTTCAGATAGGAAAAGAGATTATGTCTTTGTAAACAGCGAGACCACCTTCATACATATATACTCCTGTACACATACGAAGGGTTTAGTCACTGCAATATTGCCATTTGCACCCGCAATGTCTTTCATTTCTTGGTAAAAACACATGGTCCTTTGCGTCCAAAAGCCTTGCGAAAGCCGGGATATCCCATCTGTGAATTGCGAAGGCGGGGGGGGGTGTTATAATATCAGGCACAACGTTCCCAGATTACATGACAGCTCTAAATCGATTCCCCAAGGGAAATCTTTCTATGAATTTCCTGCAGCCAAGCATCGGGTCTCTCTCTCACCATATACTGATGGTCTGGTGGCTGTCTGTTAAGTGGGATGCTATGTGGAGGCAGAGGGAATTCATCAAACACTGAACAATGTGCACAATCACATCTTATATTGGTTTGTGAAAACACGAGCTACGCTACATACAGCAGAATCTACAAACCATAAATTCCAACATGGGAAAGGAAACGATCCAAGATATATGATCTACAATTCTGTCATTATTATCTTGCGGCTAGAATTCTCTGATACATTCCCTTCATCTCGCCTTCTCTCTCTTCATGTCCTATATCCCATGCCCCATGTCCCAGGCTCCAACTGAGGATCACACCTTAGCTTTGTGTTCACATTACACACAGCCACTTGTGCCTATCCATTCATCAACCCATGCAGCGTGATATAGGCCCAGCAGCTCTCTAAAGGTCTACCATATCATAACCACCTGTCATAGTAGGAAGCAGACCATATAAAACAACTGCCGAACGTTCCTTCCTGTCACATCAAAGAAAAACAGGGAGGAAGTGTATTAGACGGCTGTGCTGTTGTGTATGAAGCTCAGCCTGGTTTATTTCTCAGTTTGTTTCACATAGCTTCAAGACAAAGAGTCTGAGAAACCATTCTCATAAATTAGGGCAGAATTGGAAAAACCGAACAAAGGATTGGAACTGAACAGAAAAACATGTCCACACTGCTAAATCGTTGAAAAATGATTGCTAGAATAGACAGACAGCTCTAGTAGTTGTATTTTTATTTCTGTCTAATGGTCAACATGTCTCCAGTCCAGTCTACCCTATTCTACAGGCATTCTCCCCTGACAATTAGATTTACAACCTGGCCTGGGCTAGAGGCTGCAGGCTGGAGGTGGACGGGCCTGGGCTTGGCCGGGCCCATCAGTAAGGGGTTAAACAGCACAGTTAAGATTTAAAGGGCCGGTAAGTGGTTCCATTAGCCAGGCTGACTGCTGCCGCAGGGTAGGAGGTAGTAGAGGTGGGGAGGTGGGAAGGTAGGTGAGGTAAGGGAGGTAGTGGAGGTGGGA
>NC_036860.1:56930935-56933923 GCF_002910315.2 Salvelinus sp. IW2-2015
GGCCCATCGCAATTAGAGCTGTCCTTACTATGGAGTCAATCGGGGTTTGTGTGTGTGTGTGTGTGTGTGTGTGTGTGTGGTGTGTGTGTGGTGTGTGTGCGTGGCGTGTCGGGTGTGTGTGTGTGTGTGTGGTGTGTGTGTGTGTGTTGTGTGTGTGGTGTGTGTGTGTGTGTGTGTGTGTTGTGTGTGTGTGGTGTGTGTGTGTGTGTGCGTGTGCGGGTGTGTGTGTGTGTTGTAGAGACTACAGAGGGTTTTTTTTGTGATGGTTCGGAGAGTAACATATGGGGGTCTTTACTTTTGTCTCTAAATCCTTGTAGCTTGAGTCACCATGAGGTAATGATATAGCCGACCCTAAGCAGAGTCGCCTAAGAAACAGTGTCTGTGAGACAGAGTAGATGTGTGTTGGATTCAGAGGGTCCTGGTGGGTCAGTGTGTTCTGCAGTAGGTACTGAGCCCTGGCCTGTGTTGTTAGATGGTGCGTGACTGTATGTAGAGAAGCAGGACCAGACAGGGAGGATCTAGGGTCCGGAGGCCCAGAGGTGGGGTAACTGCTACAGACCTGAGTGAGTGTGAACACGGCTTACCTCAGCTACCCCAGCTTGGCACAACGGCCTGCATATAATCGCCGCTAACACACACAGGCGCGAACAAACAGAACCGTCACACAAGACAACTAATCCCTGCCCACCCCTGCACGCATGAGGAGCCAATGACAGCTTCTCTCAACCACTTATGAACCAATCCCATACTTTAAATAAACAGGGACGCACTCGTTAGTACCCACGGACATCAAGCTCATTACCCCAAAATTAGGAGAACGATGAGACTTCTGGGCTGGATTTGATTGTGCTGGTCAACTTTCTACTGACGAGCTATACTACGATTAGAACAGTAGAAGATTCTAGCGCGATGCTCAGTTCTCCTGTAAGTACTGAGATGGGTTTGGTTGGTGTTTTGTTTTCTTTGAAGGTGAAAAAGTATAGTGACCACAGGGACTGAAAGTTTTTCTAAGTCTCCTTGCTCTCATTTCCTTGTGAGGGGATCCTAGAAGAGTGAGGTGTTTCCTGTAGCTTCTGTGTAAGCAAACTAGGGACTCTCTGGGATGGAAGAAACGTGCTGGAGCTTTTAGATTTGATCGGTGTTGTCTGCAGAGGATTGGAGTCTTAATCATTCAGCTAACCTTCCCCTCCTCCTGCTCCCACCAATCGACCTGATGTCTCAGGAGCATCCTCATCCCCTGTTCCTCTACCCTCTTACCTCTATATCTCTCTGTTGCCCGGACCCATCCTACTCATCCCCTCTCTACTCTCTTACCTAGGTCAGGGGTTCCCAAACTTTTTTTGCTCACGACCCCACTTTAATATCTGAAAATTCTCGTGACCCCAACCATGTGAAAAAACGCATGTAATTAACAGCCAAAGTTTACTTTTTTATTTGTAGCTATGGCAGTCAACATTATTTCTGATTGGCTTCTCAACTCACCATCACATACTTTTAATGTGGGGCTATGACAGTCAATTCCAAATTAGTCTGACATAATGTCTCTTATCTCACCACCACTAATAAAATGGGTGTGCTTGATGCATGTCACGTCAGAGATTCTCAAAATCAGGGGGTGTGGTCGACAGTGCGCACCTCATCTCTGCTGTCACATCCAACCTGGATCTATATTTGGTTTTAATGCAGACGATAGCACTGAATCCAGCTTCACACAGATGCTGGTGAAGTGTAGCATGAGTTTTAATGCTCAGAGGGACATGTCAGAGTATTCAGAGATCATCCGTTTACCGACTCTGTGTCTCACAAAGACATGGCGCTCGGAACCCAAAATCACAAATTTGGACTCATCAGACCAAAGGACAGATTTTCACTGGTCCAATGTCCATTGCTCGTGTTTCTTGGCCCAAGAAAGTCTTTTCTTATTATTGGTATTCTTTAGTAGTGGTTTCTTTGCAGCAATTCGACCATGAAGGCCTGATTCACTCAGTCTCCTCTGAACAGTTGATGATGAGATGTGTCTGTTACTTGAACTCTGGGGCTGGTAACTCTAATGAGCGTATCCTCTGCAGCAGAGGTAACTCTGGGTCTTCCTTTCCTGTGGCGGTCCTCATGAGAGCCAGTTTCATCATTGCGCTTGATGGCTTTCAAAGTTCTTGAAATGTTCCGTATTGACAGACCTCATGTCTTAAAGTAATGACGCTGTCGTTTTTTGACTGGTACTGTATATATATTTTTTAGGATTTTGGAAATTCTCCCATGACCCCATTTTCATATCAGGCGACCCTACATGGGGCCGCAACTCCTAGCTTGGGAAACACTGGCCTAGGTTGAAAATGTGTCTGCTGGTGTGACTGCCTTTGAACTGACACACACTGATAGCATTGAGCTCTTGTGTGACCTCGTGGTATAACGCACACACACACACACACTAACACATATGCTGACTGCTGGAAAACAAGGAACACATGACAAGAAGGATGTAACTGTACTGACCTTTACTTTGTCCCTGATAACAGACACTCAATCACACACACATACACACACTTAGTGTGCGTTGAGGAGGAGAGATATGAAACGCATATTTTATGTGTCCCAGCCTGCAGCTGTCTATCCTTTATAGCCCGGCCCAGTAAATCTGTGATGGTGATGAAGAGTACCAGCCAGAGCTAAACATTTATTTCAATAATCTACAGCTTTCATTTCAATTTGAGCTTACACCACATACTTAACGCACACACCCGCTCAGAAATTCTGCCTGGTATTAAGAAAAGGTTTCAACCCAGCGCTTTAATAACTGTGTTAATTCAGAGCTCAAAAGGCAGAAACAACAACATCATCTGAGATAAATGTCCCCTGCTTTCATTTCCTTCATTCTCTGTCCACATTACTGGAACTGAGAAGATATGAAGACCATACAGTACATCACAGGCCAGCCATCCCTGTGTGTGTGTGTGTGTGTGTGTGTGTGTGTGTGTGTGTGTGTGTGTG
>NC_036860.1:56934462-56940190 GCF_002910315.2 Salvelinus sp. IW2-2015
TTCAGTGTATGATGTTGTGTAAGATTACAATATGCCTTCAATTCTAAACCTGCCATCCAAATGTGGTCAACTCACTAAGACTTCTTCACTACACACCTCCATCCAAAAGAACAAACTCCGAGCAGAACTTCCTCTTCTCACTCTTCCCTCCTTGCTCTTGGGTGAGCTTGTGTGTGTGTGTGTGTGTGTGTGTTGTGTGTGTGTGTGTGTTGTGTGTGTGTGTGTGTGTGTGTGTGGTGGTGTGTGTGTGTGTGTGTGTGGTGTGTGTGTGGTGTGTGTGTGTGTGTGTGTGTGTGGTGTGTGTGTGTGTGTGTTGTGTGTGTGTGTGGTGTGTGTTATAATAGCAGCTGTTGGCAGGCTGTGAATTGAGGGCTTCCTGGGCAGATAAGTGTAGTGTGTTGTTTGAAGCAGTGAGGACACTACGCCTCGCGTCAGGCCCAGCCGCTTCAAAGGGTGGGGCCGGCGCATGGCGAAGGAAATGTGTGGTGTGTGTGTGTGTGGTGTGTGTGTTGTGTGTGTGTGTGTGCTTGTGGCTCTGAGTGCTGTAGAGTTAAAATGGGAGTTCATTTTCAGTAGAAGCAGCTAGCGCTTCCCAGGGACTTCATTCAGTAATAAGAAAGCTCCTGGCTGCTCAAGGCTCAGTGCTCAACACACAGGCACGACACTCACACACAACACGACCACACACACACACCCCCACACACAGCCACGACACAACACACGGGTTCCAGTCCATCAGTAACCCTCCACCAGCCTTGTGTCCCCTGATTCTCCTCCCCGTTTCCTGGTAATTGCTTTTTAAAGGGGTCTCTTGAAAGCTTTTCTCCTTCCTACCCTCAGTTTGTTTAATCTAGTTAATTAGTGTGGATCGCCAGTCAGGTCTCCTGGTTGGCCAGTCAGACCTTTCTCTTTGTGGGGAAAAAGACTGACTGACTGACTGGCTGGTTGACTGTCTGACTGACTGAGCAGCTGATTGACTAGCTGAATGACAGACTGACTGACTGACTGACTAGCTGATAAACTGGCTGACTGACTGAGCAGCTGATTGACTAGCTGAATGACTGACTGACTGACTGACTGACTGACTACCTGACTGACTGACTAGCTGATAAACTGGCTGACTGACTAGCTGACTAGCTGACTGACTAACTAGCTGACTTTCTGATTAGCTGACTGACTGACTAACTAGTGACTGACTAGCTGACTGACTGACTGACTAACTAGCTGACTGACTAACTGTCTGACTGACTAGCTGACTGACTGATTACAGCCTTCCTCATGTATCAGTCCTTCTCATCAGTGTGCATCAACGATTACCCCAATCAATAAATCACCAATGGCAATGCTTTCTCGTCCTGGAGAGCATCTTATTGATCTTAAAGGAAGTAAAAATGGATCTGCAGCTAGCCTCTTCATCTAAAGCACTCTATTACTCACCTCAATAAATACTCTTATCAGCTCTAACTTACAGCAGACCACATTCTTTCTCAGGCCTTTTGAAGTGAAGCTAACTCAAGGGCACTTCTACACTTCTACAGAAAAAAGGGTTCCAAATGGGTTCTTCCGCTGTCCCCATAGGAGAACCCTTTTCTGTTCCAGGTAGAACCCTTTTGGGTTCCATGTAGAACCCTCTGTGGAAAGGTTTCTACATTCTACAAAAGGGTTCAACCTGGAACCAAAAGGGTTCTATCTAGAACCAAAAAGGGTTATTCAAAGGGTTATCTTATGGGGACAGCTGAAGAACCCTTTTAGGTTCTAGATAGCGCCTTTTTTTCTAAGAGTAGAGCACGCTCATAAATACTGTATCCAGCCCTCCCTCAGTCATAGTACATTGGTCCTACACAACGTAGCTAACATACTGTATCTCCTACTCCCAGGACAATGCCCACATATTATATAGTATCAAGCTTAAACAGGCATACAATGGCTTCACTGTAATACTGAGCTGGTGAAGACACTGTTTGTGGGAGACAGAAAGAGTGCAGGAATGGATGGCAAAGAGAGAGGGAACGGTGAAGAGGAAGAGAGAGAATAAGGTAAGGAGGTGAGATGTGTTGACGTAGAGGGAGGGATGAGAAAAGGAGAGGTAAAAAGGGCAGTTGAAAGTTGGAGGGAAATACATTAGAGAGAAAGAGAGAGAGGAGACATATTGTTAGTAACCACTGTACCCCACATCTCAGTCTCCAAGCAAAGCCTCTGGTGGCTGATGAAATGTGGAGCAGGAGTAATGAGGAGAAGAAGAGAGAGAGAGAGAAGAGAGAAGAGAGAGAGAGAGAGAGGAGAGAGCAGAGGAGAGAGAGAGAGAGAGAGAGCGCAGAGAGAGAGAGAGAGAGAGAGAGAAGGAGAGAAGAGAGAGAGAGAGAGAGATGAAACACGCGAGAACGAGGTGCGATACGTAGCATGCGCGACTCCCATCCCCTTGCTGTCCTGTCCATTCACAAGCCCAGGCCTGCTCCTATTCTCCCATCCTCACATCCTCCTAAATGACTTATTTGCATGCTGCAGCGAACCTGGGGCCTCTATCCTCTATCAGCCCTAGCAGACACAGCTGTCAATACTGAGGGTACTGAAGACAGGGAGACTGGGGAACATAAAACGCCTCACAGTTTTGATTTCAGTATCTTATTCTGCTCTACCGGCTTATTCTATTGGGCATGGAGAAGCCTAGACTCTGAAGGGAACGAGCTCAATATTGCTTAAGTAGCGACCCTCTTCTTCTATTCATCCTTCCCCTATTTTCCCTTGGATGTCTGGGGATATGATCACACTTCTTTATGACCGAGATTAAATGTTAAAGTAGTATTATGTTAAATGAGGGCACTAGCCATTCCACTTTATTAAATTAATCTGCAAATAAAGGTACGTACACTATTATGGATTCTTGACTATTGTAATAATGAAGCTCGTGAAAGACGCAACGTGCGCTCTCGAAGTACTCCTGGTTTTAATTTGTAGTTTTGAATATTGGTTATTAGGGTCTGTTTCCACGGGCTGGGCTTGGTAGCTGTTCTAGAAGCACCAGCCACATGGTCACACAGCGCAACATCAATGTGTGTGTGTGTGTGTGTGTGTGTGTGTGTGTGAGTGTGATGTGTGTGTAGAATGTGTGTGGTGTCGTAGTCGTGATGTGCCCTGTGTTGTAGTGCCTGCCTGAAATACTCGACAACACAAGATCTTGACATAAATAGTATTCAAAACACAAACGCTGCACCATAATGTAACCCCTAGAGATCTACAGTAGCCAGAAATAAAAACGTGCTCTTTCAAAACTAATAAAAAATACACACTTGTCTAAGGTTAGCACGTGCAGTGTGGAGATCCCAACTCCCTCTCACGGAGATCAGGGATATACTTATGATGCAGAAAACATGAGAACAGTCTAGATTAATAATACACTCTCTTTGAGACGCTACCCTGTGTGGGGTGGGTGGTGTGGGTGGTGGTGGGTGTGTGTGTGTGGTGTGTGTGTGTGTGTGTGTGTGGTGTTGTGTGTGTGTGTGTGGTGTGTGTGTGTGTGTGTGTGTGATGTGTGGTGTGGTTTGCCTGTGTGTGTGTGTGGGTGTGGTGTGTGTGATGTTGTGTGGACTGAGAGACAACTCATAGGGCTGCTCCCAGCTGTGGACTTTCTCCTTGCGGGACAGAGTCTCGTAATATCTTCCTCTCCTCCTAAGCACCTCTCTTCCATCCCCTTCTTCATCCCGGGGCCTAACCCCCCTGAGAAGCAGAACACCAGGGGCGACTTTAACCTCCAGTAGCCCTCCCAGCACTTCAGCCGGTCCCCACACCAAACAACGTCACTTCAGCTCAACGCTCAATTGAGCCTGGAAACTCAATCTTCATTGAATATAAGAGGGGGAATAAATTACAAGACGTTTGGCGACTGGCTGCTGCCATGGCTCTGTGAGCTCTTTGTCCTCCTCGATAATCACAGGTGTCTGGTTTGGGCATCTGAAGGGTGGGCTGGAGGTTTGTCGTGTTTTAGGCCTTCAGTGCTTCAGGAGAAAGGCCATATAGTAGAGACGACCCGCCCCACGGTCAAGTTTGGTTTTCCACACTAGAGAGAAGTCAGATTATCCCCATCCACTTACGGAGCTTCGATATGCTGGAATGTTTTTTTTTTAAACAACAAAGTAATACACGACTTAATGGTGGCCGTATCTGAACATTATCTATTTCTTGAGATCATCTTGATCAGTAGGAACATAATTTTTCTAGAATTATTCCATGGAAAGTGGGACTCAATACAAATCCAAAGGCAATTCACAAAAATTCAGTGGAAAAAAGATATAAACTCTACAAGTGACAAACCGTGCTTTAGTTTATCGTCCTCGGGTTTATTATTAATAACTTTATTTCAAATAACGGCACAGCAAGAAAGGAAAAAGGCCTCCCTGTGAGGGACGGGGGATAAAAAAATGTAAGCCATAAGGAAACACAGACAGACAGACACTGAGAACAGAGCAACAAATACAACAGAAAACAAAAACAGTGGATGTGTGTGTGGTGTGGTGTGTGTGAAGTAAAAAACATGCTCTTACATAAGAGCAACATAAAACATATCACTCATGAAGGTGTTATCTTTTGGTCACTTACATCTCACGCACACCGGTTGCAGGGACTAGATGAGTTGTCTGGCAGGTCACGTGTCTTGCTGTGGCAGCGGTGGCTGTGTGTGGACGGTGTGTGTTAGTGGAAGTGGCAGTGTGTGTGGCAGGGTGTGTGTATGTTGTGTGTGTGGCAGGGTGTGTTGTAATGTGTGTGTGTGTAGACAGGGTGTGTGTATGTGTGTATGTTGTGTGTGTGTGGGCAAGTGTGAGTGGTGGTGTGGCTGGTGTGTATGTGTGTGTGTGGCAGGAATGTGTTGATATGGTGTGTTGTGGTGGCAAGGGTGTGGTGTAGTGTGTGGTGCGGTGTGTGTTGTGTGTGCATGGCGGTGTGTGTGTATGGGTGTGTGTGTGGGCAGGGTGTGTGTATGTTGTGTTGATGGTGTGGATGGTGTTGTGTTGCAATGGTGTTGTTGTGTGTGTGGGCTGGGTTGCAGGTGTGGGCAGGTGGGTGTATGTGTGCTGGTGGCAGGGTGTGTGTATGGAGTGTGAAGGTGGTGGCATGGGTGTGTGTAAATGGTGGTGTGTGGACAGGATTGTTGATATGTGTGGTTGGAGGCGGTGGGGTATGTGTGTGTGTGGCAGAGAGGTAGTGTATAGTGTGTGTGTGCAGGGTGTGTGTAATGTGTGTAGCTGTGCAGGTTGTGATGTTATATCTGTGCCGCTGTGAGTGTGGCCGAGGGAGATATGATGTATGTGAGAAGTGGTGTAGTGGGCAGGATGGTGTGATAATAGATGTGTGGTGGAAAGGAATGTGTGTATATAGTGAGATGTGTGTAGGACAGGAGTAGTGTAATGATGATGATGGCAAGAGGGTGGTGTGGTTGTGGGGGTGGGTGGTGGCAGGGGAAGTGTGGGTGGAGTGGGTGTGCTTGGGCCGTGGGCCCGGGGGATATCATAACAACAGAGGCTTTAGCTGGAGTTATCGTGGATGGTTGTAATGATTGGGTAGTAGTGTGATAGAATAGTAAGTTGTGGTTTAGCGTGTTACAAGGGACACAAATTAAGGTGGAGACTAGTGTTAAGAAACACAGAATTGGCTGGAGAGGAATATTAGAGAGAGAGGGTGAGCAGGGCTGGGGTGGTTAGGGATAAGGGCAAGAGCTGGGGAGTGGTATAAAGAG
>NC_036860.1:56940215-56952162 GCF_002910315.2 Salvelinus sp. IW2-2015
TGTTTCGTATGTTGTGTGTGTGAGAGAGAGATTGTGATTGTGTGTGGGTCGCTTGATTGAATTGAGATTCATTGGTGGGGTCATGTGTGTGCCTCTGTTACTGGGCGTGGTGGGCCGTGGGCGGGACGTCTCACTAAAACAAATTATATTTTGTAAATAATCTGAGTGTGTCCCGTCTGGTATCTCTATATTTTAATAACAATACAATTGTGGCATGTGCTTTTGCTTAAATAAGAGGTGATTATACTTTTACTTTTGAATATTAGGTATTTTTAGCAATTGCATTCAACATTTGGATACTTTACAGTATATTTAAAACACTACTTTTAGATTTTACTCAAGTAGTATTTTCTGGTTGACTTTCACTTTTATTTGAGTAACTTTCTATTAAGGTATCTAATACTTTTACTCAAGTATGGACAATTGGTACTTTTGCCACCACTTGCTTATAAGTACATACATGGTTGTGCATTTCTCCCTAATTGATCGAGAGAGAAGAGGAGAGGATGTGAATGTGTGGTGTGTGTGTGTGTGTGTGTGTGTGGTTAGATATAGCTAGTCTAACAGTGGTCGCAGATTGCGTGATGTATGCAAGTGGCTGTTGCTACGTCTTGATCAGATAACATTAAGCTGTGTGTGTGCTGTCGTGTGTGGTGTGTGTGTGTGTGTGTGTGTGTGTGTGAGAAAGACAGAAGAGAGATTGTGATAGAGTATGTTTGGTGTGGCAGGGTAGAACAGCGATACAGTCCCATTACAATGGGCTTCTATACGCAGGGCCCTGGGGCATCATCAAACCAGTCCTTAGGCTCTTACGCAGACCGCCCACCCTCTACAACCCCGCCTCCGGCCCCTACCCATCACACCCAGCCCTCCGCCTGGCCTGCTGGCAATAACCAGGCCAGCAACAGCCAGCAACGTGGAGGGTAGACATATCGTGCCCGGCTGCCCGCTGGCAGTTCATGCGTCCTCCCTCCCCCTTTCAGATCACTCAAACACTCAAGAGATTTTACATTCTCTTTTATTCACTGTTGGAAAAGGTTTGGCTTGTGCTTGGCGTCATGGGGAGGAGGTACAAGCAATGTTACAGGTCATGGTAACACTCTCAACTTTAACGGTCAATGAAGAAGGGAGGGAAGTGAATCGAAAGTGGGAGAGGAGTGTGTGAAGAGAGGGGGGAAAAAAGAGGAGAGGGGAATGAGAGAGTAGAGAGAGCTGTCGTTCGAAAAAAATATGCCTACAATTCCAATTGAACTGCGGAGCTCTGTGGCACTTCTGCTGTCACTCGTTTAGGCCCTTGGGTTGCTTTTAGGGGTTGTCTCGCCTGGGTGTCTTTTTGACAACAATTGGGTAAGAAACACCAACATTTTAACACCGTTAGAGTGGAACTGGAAAGAATTGAAATTTTAAATCAATTGTCAAAGTCTGGATTTTCTCCTGTTTGGGAATCTAAACAACTGATCGCAAGTGGTCGGTACAGAGAAACACAGAGAAGGGCGGGTAGCTTTGCTTCCGTATTTTATTTAGTCATGCACTGCGCTAGAATGAGGTCGTATAGGCGTTAGCCTGGCAGTCACTCTGTCCCCAACCTCTGTGCCTCTCAGTAAGAATGTCCATTTTGAGACCGCTCCCACCTGCTAGACTACTATCTAACACCCAGCCTAGTATCCTAACGACCCGCAGCGCCTGTATCCTAACACCCAAAGCTCTGTATCCCCTAACACCCAGGCCTGTATCTCACACCCAGCCTGGTATCCTAAACCATCCCTGTATCTAACACCAGCTGTTATCCTAAAGCCAGGCTCTGGTAATCCTCAACACCCGCCCGTATCCCCTAATACCAGCCCTGTGTTTTAACACCCACCTGTGTCCTAACGACCCCAACACAAACATCACAGCACACCCACAATACCAACTCACATAACTCCACAAATGCCTGTGTATGAAATCACCGCCCCAACAACTACACTCCCTGCACCACACAAACACACCTGCACACAATCCAACCCTGCACACACACACATACAACACACCGGCCTGCCACACACACATGACCCCACTCTGCCAACACACATACACAAACCGGCCACACACCACACATATACACACAACCTGCAACACACATACACACACCTGCCACACCACATACACACACCCTGCACACACACACATACCCACCTGCCACAACACTGCAGACACATGCACACACACACATACACACACATGCCACACACACACATACACACACATGCACAGCCAACACATACCACACCCTGCATCAACACATCACTACACACACCATGCCACACACATTCAACATCCACACCCCTGCAGCACAACATATACACACACCTGCGCACACACCACATCACCACTGCCACACACACAACATACACACATCCATGCCACACAACAACATAACACACCTGCCACAACACACATACCACATACACACCCCTGTCACACCACACACATACACACCCCTGCACACACACACATACACACACCCTGCTGGCCCACACCAATACACACACACACATACAACACCCTGCAATCACACATACCACCCTGGCACAACACGTGACTGCAACACCATTATCACTCAGACGTGTGCAGTGGAGATGAGGTGACAAAAGGAGAACTAACCTTTCTGAGGAATGAATGTTTTGTTGCCCTTATGTAAGGAAGCATGTTGTTTTACTTCCACCACCACACAGCACACGATCCACTGTTTGTTTGCTGTTGTATTTGTGCTGTTGCCAGTTTGTCGTCTGTTGTGTTGTCGTTATGGCTTACATTTTTATCCCCGGTTCCCCACAGGAGGCCTTTTTTTCTTTGCTAGGTCGTTATTTGAAAATAAAAGTTAAATAAAAACGAGAGCTAAATTAAAAGGTTTGTCATCTGTCGCATTTATACTTTTTCCACTGAATTGTTGATTTGCCTTGGATTTGTATTGAGTCCCCACTTTTCCATGGAAAATTCTAGAAATATGTTTTACTGTAAGGAGTCAGAAGAGAAATATGTTAGATACGCACCATTTGGCAGTGTGTAATTACTCTTTGTTGGTTTAAAAAACATTCCAGCATAGTCGAAGCCTAGTAATTGGTGGATAATCTGACTTCTCTCAAGTGGGGAGAAACAAACTGACCGGGGGGGGTCGTCTCTACATATGGCCTTCTCTGAAGCACTGAAGGCCTAAAACGACAAACCTCCACACCTGCAGAGCCAAAACCAGACCTGTGATTTATCAGAACACAAAGAGCTCACAGAGCACTGGCAGCAGCAGGTCCAATACGTTTGTTAATTATTCACCTCTTATTTTCATGAATAATTGATTTGCAGGCTCAATGTGAGCCTGATTGAAGTGACGTTGTTTTTGGTGTAGGGGACCGGCTGAAGTGCTGGGGAGGGGCTACTGGGGTTAAGTTGCCTGGTGTCTGCTTCTCAAGGGGGGTTGGCCGCCGGGATGGAGGGATGGAAGGAGCGGTAGCTAGGAAGGAGAGGAAGATATAGAGGATTGTCCGAAGGAGAAAGTCACAGCTGGGGAAGCCCTTATGAGTTTGGTCTCATGTCACCACCAACACACACACACCACCACACACACAAACACAACACACAAGACACACACCATTCCAAACACAGACACACACACCATCACACCACCCACACACACACACACACACAACACAACAAAACAAAAAAAACAAAAAAACCAAAAAAAAAAAAAAAAAAAAACCAACACACACAACCAACACAGGTGTAAAAAGCGGGGTTTTTTCTCAAGAGATGTAATTATCTAGACTGTTTCATGTTTCTGTCATCAAGATATCCTGATCTGCCTGAGAGGGAGGTTGGGAATCTACACTGGCACGTGCAACCTTAGACAGTTGTGTAATTGTATTAGTTTGGAGAGCAGTTGATTTCTGTGCTACGTAGATCTCTAGGGGTTACTTATGTACTTGTTGAAACTATAGGCAAGATCTTGTGTTTCGATATTTAAGCAGGCCAGCCACACACCACAACACACACACACACACCCACACACACACACACCCACACACAACAACACACACACACATTGAGGTTTGCCAGCTGTGACATGTGGCTGTGTGCTCAGACAGCATCCCACCAAGCCCAGCTGAACAGACCCTATAACATTATAAAACTACAATTAAGAAAAATACTCAACACTGTTCTCTTTCCGCTTCATTACATGAGCAAATCATAATAGTATTCCGTATTTATTGCAGTTTAATTTAATGAAGTTGGATGGGCCTAGTGCCTCATTCCATAATACTACTTAAGCATTTAATCTCGGTCATTAAGAAGTGTGATCATCCAACATCCAAGTGGGGAAAGAGGGAAGATGAATAAGGAAGAGGGGCACTTAAAGGTCAATATTGAGTCCTGGTTCCTTCAGAGTCTAGCTTCTCCATGCCAATAGGTGAATAGAGCCGGCTTAGAGGATGTAGATAGGCCTGAAATCAAACTTGAAGGCGTTTTAGATTCCAGTTCCCTGTCTCAGTACCTATATTGACAGCGTGTTGTAGCTGATAGAGGGATAGAGCCCAGTTTTGTGCAGCATGCAAATAGTCATTAGGAGGAGTGTGAGGATGGGAGAATAGGAGCAGGCCTGGGCTGTGAATGACAGGGATACGCAAGGGGATGGATCGGCATGCTCGTAGGTGCACTCGTTCTCACTGTTCATCTCTTTCTTCTCTCTTTACTCTCTCTCTTTCTCTCTCTTCTTCTCTCTCTCTCTCTCTCTGCTCTCTCTATCTCTCTCTCGTTCTTTCTCTCTCACTCTTCTCTCTCTCTCTTCCTCATGTCTCCTGCTCCACTTTATCAGGCCAGGGACTTTGGAGACTGAGATGTGGGGTACGTGGTTACTAATTGTCTCTCTCTCTCTTTCTAATGTATTTCCTCCAACTTTCAACTGCCCTTTTACTCTCCTTTTCTCATCCTATCATAACGTAACAAACATCTCATCACCCTCCTTACCGTTATCTCTCTCTTCTCTATCCACCGTTCCCTTCTCTTTGCCATCCATTCTGACTTTTTGTCTCCCACAACAGTGTCTTCCCAGTATGTATTACAAGTGAAGCCATTGTAGCCTGTTTAAGCTTGTTTAACTCTATACTGATATGTGGCAATTGTCTGGGAGTAAGGAGATACAGAAGTTATGTTAGGCTCGTTGTGTAGGACCAATGTACTAATGACTGAGGGAGGGCTGGATACAGTAATTTATGAGCGTGCTCTACTCTTAGAAAAAAAAAGGCGCTAATCTAGAACCTAAAAGGGTTCTTCAGCTTGTCCCCATAAGATAGACCCTTTGAATCACCTTTTTGGTTCTAGATAGAACCCTTTTTGGTTCAGGTTGAACCCTTTTGTAGAATGTAGAAACTTTCCCACAGAGGGTTCTACATGGACCAAAGGGTTCTACCTGGAACGAAAGGGTTCCCTATGGGGACAAGCTGAAGAACCTTTTAGGTTCTAGATAGGGCTTTTTTTCCTAAGAGTAACAGGAGCAGCTCATAAATACTGTATCCAGCCTCTCAGTTCATAGTACATTGGTCTACAAAACGTAGCTAAATCACTGTATCTCCCTACTCCAGGACAATGCCCACATATTATATACGTATCAAAGCTTAAACAGCATACAATGGCTTCACTGTAATACTGAGCTGGTGAAGACACTGTTTGTTGGGAGACAATGAAAAGGAGTGCAGAGATGGAATGGAAATAGAGAGGGAACGGTAGAAGGGAGAAGAAGAGAGAGAATAAGGTAAGAGAAGGTCGAGATGTGTTGACGTAGAGGAGACGGGATGGAGAAAAGGAGAGGTAAAAAAGGCAGTTTGAAAGTTGGAGGGAATACATTTAGAACCAGAGAAAGAGAGAGAGAGGAAGACATATTGTTAGTAACCACTGTACCACCAATCACAGTCTCCAAGCCTCTGGTGGCTGATGAAATGTGGAGCAGGAGAATGGAGGAGAAGCGATGAGAGAGAGAGAGAGAGAAGAGAGAGAGAGAGAGAGGAGAGAGAGAGAGAGGCGAGAGAGAGAGAGAGAGAGAGAGGCAGAGAGAGAGAGGAGAAAGAGAGAGAGAGAGAGAGATGAAAACACGCGAGAACGAGGTGCGATACGAGCATGGCCGATCCCATCCCCTTTGCTGTCCTGTCCATTCACAGCCCAGGCTGCTCCTATTCTCCCATCCTCACTCCTCCTAATGACTTATTTGCATGCTGCACGAATCCTGGGCACCTCTATCCTCTATCAGCCTAGCAGACACACGCTGTCAATCTGAGGGTACTGAAGACAGGGAACGACTGGGAATAAAACGCCTCACAGTTTTGATTTCAGCTATCTTATTCTTGCTCTACCCGGCTCTATTCTATTTGGCATGGAGAAGCGTAGACTCTGAAGGGAACAGACTCAATATTGCTTTAAGTGGCCCCTCTTCTCTCTTTCATTCCTTTCCCTCTTTTTCCCTTGGATGTCTGGGGATATGATCCACACTTCTTTATGACCGAGATTAATGTTAAGGTAGTATTATGTTAATGAGGGCACTAGCCCATTCACTTTATTAAATTAATAACTGCAAATCAAGTAACTGACATACTAATTATGGATTTTTGACTATTGTAAAATGAAAGCTGTGAAAGAGACAGTGCTTTGAAGTACTCCTGTTTTAATTGTAGTTTTGAATATTGGTTATTAGGGTCTGTTCTCCAGGGCTGGGGTGGTGTGTGTCTGAAAGCAACACAGCACATGGTCCAAACAGCGTCAACTCAATGTGTGTAGTGTGTGTGTGTAGGTGTGTGTGTGGATGTGTGATGTGTGTGTGTAGAATAGTGTGTGGTGTCGTGTGCTGATGTGTCGTGCTCTGTGTGCCTGCCTGAAATACCTCGCACAACACAAGATCTTGACTAATAGTAATTAAAGCACACGCTGCACATATGTAACCCCTAGAGATCTACAGTAGCACGAAATAAAAACGGCTTTTCAAACTAATAAAAAATACACAACTTGTCTAAGGTTAGCACGTGCAGTGTGGAAGATCCCACACTCTCCTCTCTCAGGCAGATCAGGAATATCTTTGATGACAGAAACATGAGAACAGTCTAGATTAATAATACCTCTCTTTGAGACGCTACACCATGTGTGGGGTGGGTGTGTGGGTGTGGTGGTGTTGTTGTGGTGTGTGTGTGTGTGTGTGTGTGTGTGTGTGTGTGGTGTGATGGTGTGTAGTGTGTGTGTGTGGATAGTGTGGTGTGTGTGCTGTGTGTGTGTTGTGTTGGTGTGTGTGGTGATGTGTGTGTGTGTGTTCGTGACTGAGAGACAACTCATAAGGGCTGCTCCCAGCTGTGGACTTTCTTCCTTCGGGACAGAGTCTCTAAGTATCTTCCTCTCCTCCTAGCCACCTCTCTTCCATCCTTCTCATCCCGGGGCCTAACCCCCTGAGAAGCAGAACACCAGGGCACTTAACCTCCAGTAGCCCTCCCCCAGCACTTCAGCGGTCGCCTAACATCCAAAACAACGTCACTTCAGTCAAGCTCACATTGAGCTGGAAACATCAAATTCAATTGAATATATAGAGGGGGAAATAAATTACAAGACGTTTGGGTCACTGCTGCTGCTGCCAGATGGCTACTGTGAGCTCTTTCTTTGTCCTCTGCATATACGGTGTCTGGTTTGGGCATCTGAAGGGTGGCTGGAGGGTTTGTCGTTGATTTTAGGCCTTCAGTGCCTATCAGGAGAAGGCATATTAGTAAGAGACACCACCCCCAGGTAAGTTATGGTTTTCCCCAACTAGAGAGAAGTCAAGATTAATCCAACCAACCACTTACGGGCTTCGATATGCTGAGAATGTTTTTTTTTCTAAACAACAAAAGATATACACGACTTAATGGTGGCGTATCTGACATATTCATCTTTCTTGAGATCCTCCTTGATCATGGAAACATATTTTTCTAGAAAATTATTCCATGGAAAGTGGGGACTCAAATACAAATCCAAAAGGAAATTCAAAATTCAGTGAAAAAAGTATAAACTCTACAGATGTGAGCAAACCCGTTTGTAGATTTATCTCTCGTCGTTGTTAATATTAAACTTTATTTCAAATAACGCCAGCAAGAGGAAAAAGGCCTCCCTGTGAGGGAGGGGGATAAAAAATGTAAGCCATAAGGAAAACACAGACAGACAGACACTGCAAACAGAAGCAAAAATAACAAACAGACAACACAAACAGTGGATGTGTGTGTGGTGTGGTGTGTGTGAAGTAAAAAACATGCTCCCTATAACATAAGAGCAACATAAACATATCACCTCAAATTAGGTAGTCTCTTTTGTCACTTACATCTCATGCACACGCATGAGGTGATATGGTTCGCAAGGATCAGTGTTTGTGCTGGCAGGACGTCGTTTGCTCGTGATGTCGGTGTGTGTGTCACGGGTGTGTGATATAGTGATGTGTGATGTGTATGTGTGTGGTGGCAGGGTGTGTTGTATGTGTGTGTGTGTGGAGGGTGTGTGTAATGTGTGTGTGTGTAGACAGGGTGTGTGGTATGTGTGTATGTTGTGTGTGTGGCAAAGGGTGTGTGTATGTGTGTGTGTGGATGGAGTGATAGGTGTTGCAGTGGTGTGTGTATGTGTGTGTGTGGCAGGGTGGTGTTGGGTTGTGGGAGGTGTGTGGTGGTTGGTGTGAGTGGATGTGTTGTGTCTATGTGTGTGTGTGGCAGGGTGGTGTGTATGTGTGTGCTGTGGCAGGTTGGTGTATGTTGTGATGGGGCAGGGTGAATGATGGTGATGGTGTGTGGCTAAATGGTGTTGGTAGTGTGTTGTGTGAATGCATGTGAGTGATGGCTGGTGTTGCATGTGTGTGTGGCAGGGTGGGGTTGTATGTGTGCTGTGTGGCAGAGGTGTGTGTATGTGTGGGTGTGTGGCAGGGTGGTGTGTAATGGTGTGTGTGGCAGGTTGTGTGTGTTGTTGCTCGTGGCGGGCTGGTGTGTAGTGGTGTGTGGCAGGGGTGTGTATGTTGTGTGCAGGTGTGTGTGTGTGTCGTGGCAGGGTTGTATGTGTGTGGCAGGGTGTGTGTTTGTGTGTGTGGAGGAGTTGTGTGTGTGGTTGGGGTGGGGCTGGGGGATTCATAACGGGATTTTGTGGATTATGTGGATGGTGTATGTGGGGTGTGTGTGATTGTTGTGTGGTGTAGGGACACAGGTGGGGTGGTTAAGAACACAGGTCTGGGTATTAGGGATACAGGGCTGGTAGGGTACGTTTGGGAGGGATACAGCGGTAGGATCTGGGGTGTTAGGGATACAGGGCTGGTGTTAGGGATACAAGGGATGGGGTGTTAGGGATACAGGGCTGGGGTGTTAGGGATACAGGGCTGGGGTGTTAGGGATACAGAGCTGGGGTGTTAGGGATACAGGGCTGGGGTGTTAGGGATACAGGGCTGGGGTGTTAGGAGTAGTAGTCTAGCAGGGTGTGGGAGCTGTCTCAAATGACATGCTGTACTGAGAGGCACAGAGGTTGGGGACAGAGTGGACTGCCAGTCTAACGTGCTATACTGACCTCATCTAGCGCAGTGCTATGACTAAATAAATACGGAAGCAAGCTACCCCGCCCTTCTCTGTGTTCTCTGTACCGACCGACTTGCGATAGTGTTAGATCCCAACAGGAGAAAATCCAGACTTTGACATTGATTAAAATTTCAATTCTGTTCCAGTTCACCTACGGTGTAAAATGTGGTGTTTTCTACCCAGATGTTGTCAAAAAGACACCCAGGCGAGACAACCCCTAAAAGCAAGCCAAGGGCAACAGTGACAGCAGAGTGCCACAGAGCTCCCTCAGGTTCATTTGGAATTGGTAGGCATATTTTTTTTCGAACAGACAGCTCTCTCTACTCTCTCATTCCCTCTCTCTCTTTTTCCCCCTCTCTCTTTCACACACTCTCTCTCCCACTTTCATCACTCCCTCCCTCTGTCATGACGGTAAAGGTTGCAGAGTGTTACATGACTGTAACATTCTGTAACCTCCTCCCCCATGACGCCAAGACAAGCCAAACCTTTTCACAGTGAATAAAAGAGAATGTAAAATCTCTTGGAGTGTTGAGTGATACTGAAAGGGGGGGATGGAGGACGCATGAAGCTTTTCCAGCGGGCAGCCGGGCACGATATGTCTACCCTCCACGTTTGCTGGGCCTGTTGGCTGGCGCTGGTATGCCAGGCCAGGGCGGGGAGGGCTGTGGTGTGGGGGTAGGGGTGGCGGGGTGTAGAGGTGGGGTCTGGCGGGAGCTGAAAGGACTGGTTTGATGATGGCCCCAGGGCCCTGCGTTAGATAGGCCATGTAATGGTGACTGTGATCGCTGTTCTACCGTGCACACACACATACTCTATCACAATCTCTCTCTCTGTCTTTTCTCACACACACACACCCACACACACACACACACACACCACACACACAACACACACAACCACACACACACACACACACACACACCCAAACCACAACACACATTCACATCTTCTCTCTCTCTCTCACACACACACACGCACACACCCACACACCAAACCAACCACACAATCACAATCTTCTCTCAGCACAACAACACACACACCACACACACACACACAACAACCACCCCACACCACAATCACACCCACCATCACACACACACACAACCACCACACACACACACACACACAACAACAACTCGCACACCTACCACTTCACTGTCGTTCCTACACTCTAACTCTTCTCTCTCAAGTTCTGTCTGATCGTCCCTTTACTCTCTCTCCCCCTCTCTCTCTCTCTCCCACCTCCTCCTCTCTCTCCTCCGACACAGTGACTCTTATTCATTACTTCAGGAACACACGGGTAAATCGTCCCCTGCCTCGCCCTAACGCCCTTGCCCTCCCTTCCCTCAGATCAACATTCCACAAACCGTGTCCAAAAGGCTCTGGCACCGAGCAGGAGCAGGTATTCGTGGGGATGGGAATAACCGCATTTGAAGAGGTTTTAGGATTTCACTAAACACACTTGATCTTAAAGCTCTTAAGCTGATTCCATTTCATATGACAAGTCTGCTTATGTTAAGCACGCAAAGTCAAATGAGTTTACGATAATACTATGCATATGAGTTTTTCCAGATTAAAGTATCATGTTTGAGAAATGAATAACATCACGTTGTTGCTATCAACACGCACTTGGTGATCTTCCGTATGTTTCGTTAGAGGACTGACGATATCATTTGGCATGGTACATTGCGATGAGTTTCCATTGTGTGATGTGTGTAGTGTGTGTGTGAGCTAGCCTGCGTGCTTCCATGTGTATGCATTGTGCATGCATTGAGTTGCCTCCCACAGGGTTGCTGTCCCTCAGACACATTTTCTACTATCTGCCGTTTTAGATGGCATTAATATTGCACAGGTGCAGGTGACAGGGTTAAATGATGAGAGAGGAGAGGGGGCTGAACTGTCAGAGACACCAACCTCTCCTCCTCCTCTCCATCATCTCGCTCTCTCCTCTCTGTGCAGCGTGACATTGGGAGTCAGGGTTGTACATCTCGACAGGGGACAGGATGACAGAGGCCACGGCAACAACATGTGTTTCTGTTTGGATTAATTATGAATTCTTTACTCTAATTCCATCTTACATACACTTTCATAGCAGCATTCTTCTCCACTCACTCACTCACTCATCACTCACTCACTCAATCATCTCTCTCTCACTCTCTCATCACTCACTCACTCACTCACTCACTCACATCACTCACTCACTCAATCATCACTCACTACTCTCTCACTTCTCTCTCTCTTCATCTCTCCTCTCTTCTTCTCTCTCTCTTCTCTCTCTCTCTCTCTCTCTCTCCTTTCTCTTCTCTCTCTCTCTATCTCTTCTCTCTCTCTCTCTCTCTCCTCTCTCTGCTCTCTCTTCTCTCTCTCTC
>NC_036860.1:56954687-56958930 GCF_002910315.2 Salvelinus sp. IW2-2015
GAAGGATCACAAATCACACGCAATGCCCGCTAAATGACATGTCCATTGTGTATTATAATTGTTCAATGACAATGCAGTTCTTCTACTTGTAAAGT
Organism: Salvelinus sp. IW2-2015; assembly: GCF_002910315.2. NCBI lineage: Eukaryota > Metazoa > Chordata > Actinopteri > Salmoniformes > Salmonidae > Salvelinus > Salvelinus sp. IW2-2015. The sequence continues at coordinate 56,954,783 of NC_036860.1, forward strand.
GCCTCTCACGGCCGTCTCCAAGAAAATGACTGGCTGTCATCATTAAAGTTTCAGAAAAAAAACTGTTATCTGAATGGTGAATTTCAGATACAAAAACAATCAAGATTCTGCCATTGGGAAACGATTCTATTCAGACGATATATTGCTTCCATCGACCACACTGCAATATCTGTCAGACCGGAGGAATATAAAAAAATCCCTCAGAAGATAACTCTACGACCCAAAAACTCAACAAGTTCATCTGAGTCTCATAAGACGACCAATTCAGCCATGCCACCAAAGCTGGCTATACGATGACTGTCCTTGTAACCCAATAGCTGGATAATTGACTTCTTGCGTGATACCCAATAGTCTGCATAATTGGACTGTCCACTTGGATATACCAATAGCTGCATTTAATTTGGACTGCCTTCTGTATACCCAATAGCCTGTAGATAATGACGTCCTGGTATACCCAATAGCTATAATGACTCCTTGGATAACCCAAAGCTGCGATAAAATTTGGGGAACTTTGCTCCCCCCTTGGCTTATACCCAATAGCTGCCATAATTGACTTCCTGATATACCCCAATAGCTGCGATAATGGACTCGTGCTTGGTATACCCAATACCTGGATAAATGACTGTCCTGTTATACCAATACTGGATAATTTAAGCGGACTGTTCCTTGTAACACCCAATAGCTGATCAATTGACTGCTCCTTGTCAACCCAATAGCTGGCATAATTAGACTGTCCTTCGTATACCAAAATAGCGGGATAATTGGCACGTCCTTCGTATACCCAATAGCTGGATAATGACTCTCCTTGTAATACCAATAGCTGGATAATTGACTGAATCCTTGGGTAACCCAATACTGACTATTGACTGTCCTTGTATACCCAATAGACTGCTATAATTGGACTTCCTTAGTAGTAACCCAAATAGCTGGATAATTCGACTGTCCTTGGTATACCCACATAAGCTGAGATATTGGACTGTCCTATGGTATAACCCAATAGCTGAATAATTGAACTGTCCTTGTATACCCAATAGCCTGCATTAAGTGGACTGTCCTTGTATACCCAATAGCTGGAAATTGGACTGTCCTTGGTATAACCAATAGCTGATAATTGGACTTCCTTGGTATACCCAATAAGCTGGATAATGGAGCTTCCTTGTATAACCCAAAGCTGATAAGATGGACTGTCCTTGATACCAATAGCTGGATGAATTGGACTGCCCTTGGTCATTACCCAATAACCTGGGATAATTGACTTCCTTGGTATAACCCCAAATAGCTGGGATAATTGGACTTGTCCTTGGTCATACCCAAAAGCGATAATTGACTGTCCTTGTTATACCCAATAGCTGGATAATTGACTCCTTGGTATACCCAATGCTGAGAAATGGAACTGTCCCTTGTTCAACCCAATAGCTGATAAATTGGACTCCTGTTATACCCAATAGACTGGAAATTGAGGACTGTCCTTGCTATACCCAATAGCGGATAATTGGACTGTCCTTGTATAAACCCCAATAGCTGGCATAATGTGACTGTCCTTGCTATACCCAATAGCTGGATAATGGACTTCCTTGCGCTATACCCAATAGCTAATATTGCGGACTGTCCTTAGGTATACCAATAGCGGAAGAATTGGACTGTCTTGTATACCCAATAGACGGGATAATTCGACAAGTCCTGCTATACCCAATAGCTGGATAATTGGACTCCTTGGATATACCCCAAAGCTGGATAAGATTGCGACTGCCCCTTTGGTTACCAATAGCTGGATTAATTGCGACTTCCTTGGTATACCCAACTACGATAATTGGACTGTCCTTGTATACCCAATAAGTCGCTGGATAATGACATCCTTGTATCACCCAATAGCTGGATCAATGACTGTCCCTTGGTAATACCCACATACTGGATAATAGGAACTTCCTTAGTATACCCAATAGCTGGACTAATTGGACTGGTCCTTGCTATACCCAATACTGATAATTGGACTGTCCTTAGGTATACCCAATAGCTGCTATGACTTCCTTGTCAACCCAATAGCTGATCAAATTCCGGACTGTCCTTGGATACGCCAACAAAGCTGATAAATTGGACTGCTCCTTGGTATACCCAATAGCTGGATAATTGGACGCTCCTGTATACCCAATAGCTGGGAAATGCCGACTGTCCTTGTTATACCCAATAGCTTGTATAATTGGACTGCTCCTCGGTATACCCAATAGCTGGATAATTGACATGTCCTTGCTATACCCAAATAAGCCTGGATAATTGACTGTCCTGGGTTATTACCCAAAGCGTTATAATTGCGACTCTCCTTGTATACCCAATTAGCTGGTAATGACTGTCCTGGTATAAACCAATAGCGTATAATTGACTGCTCCTTGGTATACCCAATAGCTGATAAATTGACTTCCTTGGTATACCCAATGAGCTGAAAATAATTGGACTTCCTTGGTAATACCCAAGTTAGCTGATATAAATTGACTTCCTCTTGGCTATACCCAATAGCTGATAATTGCGACTTCCTTGGTCATACCCAATAGCGGATAATTGACGTCCCTGTTATACCCACATAGCTGAGATTAATTGACTGTCCCTTGTATACCCAATAGCTTGGATTAACTGGTGGACTTCCTGGCTATACCCAATATCGGATAATTGGATGCTCCTTCGTATACCCGAATAGCTGTTATAAATTGGACTGTCCTTAGGTATACCCCAATAGCTGTATAATTAGGACTGTCCTTGTATTACCCAATAGCCTGATACATTGGACTGTCCTTAGGTCATTACCCAAAGCTGATAATTGACTGTCCTTCGTAAACCCAATAGCTGGATAATTGGACTGTCCTTCGTATACCCAATGAAGCTGGATAATTGACTGTCCTGGGTTACCCAATACTGCGATAATTGGACTGTCCTTGGATACCCAATAGCTGGATAATTGACTGCTCCTTAGTATACCCAATAGCTGATAGGAGACTGTCCTTGGCAATACCCAATAGCTGGATAATTGGACTGCTCCTGATACCCAATAGCTGGATAATGGACTGCTCCTTGGTAACCCCAATAGCTGATAATGACTGTCCTTGTTATACCCAATAGCGGATAATTGACTTGTCCTTGGTAACCCAATAGACATATTCAAATTCCAGAGCATTCTGACACTTTAGACACTAACTGTACCGCCTCGTTAGAAACTATTAAAGTTGGGGAAATAAAATTGAAATAACAGCTATTCCACATTATATGTGATTAATAAATGGATAAAGACGGCATCCCTGAGCGTGTCCTGAGAAAGTCTGGTAGCAGCCACTGGTATGCTACTCCAGTGTGTGCTGTGTCTTGCTCGACGCTTCACTGCTTGTGTGTGTTGTGGTGTGTGTGTGTGTGTGTGTGTGTGGTGTTGTGGTGATGTGTGTTGTTGTGTTGTGTGTGTGTGGTGTGTGTGTGGTGTTGGTGTGTGTGTGTGGTATGTGTGGTGTGGTGTGTGGGTGGTGTGTGGTGTGTGTGTGTATATTGAATCATACATATTTGAACTTTTTGACAAAAGAAAACCCCAGAATTGTATTCACTTTTCCATTTACAGCATAAACTTACCAAAACCCCTGCGTAATAACCAGAGAGAAATACACTTGTGGATAGAACTGAGGTAAGCTTGTTTTTCTTCAATCTATCTTAGAGTCAGTGTGAGATTAGAGAAGCGGGTATGTCATTGGTACCAGACCTTGACTCATCGCCTCAGTCTATTAACTGCTCACAAGATCCCCAGAGTGATGCGCTTCCTCTGCTGCTAGTTCCCTCCTGTACCCTCACCTCAGAGTGATGGTCCTACTATGTGTTCCTCTCTGTGTCTCACCAAGCTGAGACGGTCACTCGGTGTTCCTCTCATTGTGTCTCACGCAGACTGTGGAAGTAAGTAATAAGCGTAACGTCGATCGTAGCTTTACGCGAATGCTAGAGATTCCTAGTACTCATCCAGACATTTAAGACTGTTCTGCTCCATATCTGTGTCTTTCGACCAATACGTACCTGTAATGCAGACTATCTCCACATCACGCTATCAACTCCCCTCTGTTTCCATCTTCCATTACTCCACTTTGTGGTGGTGGAGTCTCACCATCCCTCTCTCTCTTGTTTTGTGT
>NC_036860.1:56959030-56968813 GCF_002910315.2 Salvelinus sp. IW2-2015
GACCCTACCCTGCCTGTGTCCTAGTCCTCTATAGACCCTGGCCCTGCTTGTGTCCTAGTCCTCCTATTAGGCCCTACCCTGCTGGTTGTCCTAGTCCTACTATAGACCCTCCCTGCTGTGTCCTAGTTTTCCTTCCTATAGACCCTTACCCTTGCTGTGTCCTAGTCCTCTATGGGCCCTACCCTGCTTGTGCCTAGCCTTCACTATAGACCCTACCCTGCTGTGTCCTAGTTCCTCCTATAGACCCTACCCTGCTGGTGTCCTAGTCCTCCTATTAGGACCCTTACCTGCTGTGTCCTAGTCCTCTATAGACCTACCCTGCTGTGTTCCTAGTCCTCTTAATGCCCTACCCTGCTGTGTTCCTAATTCACTCCTTAGGGCCTACCCTGCTGTGTCCTAGTGCCTCCTATGACCCTACCCTGCCTGTGTTTCATAGTCCTCCTATAGGCCCTACCCTGCTGTGTCCTGTTCCTCCTATAGGCCCTACCCTGCTGCTGTCCTTAGTCCTACTATAGACCCTAAACCCTCTGTTCCTATGGTCCTCTATAGCCCTACCCTGCTGTGTCCTAGTCCTCCTATAGACTCCTACCCTGCTGTGTCCTATCCTACTATAAGGACCCTACCCTGCACCATCCTGCAATCAGCTGCATGGCTCTGCTCTGCTCTCAACCACACACACACACACACACACACACACACACACACACACACACACACACACCACACACACACCACACACAACACACACACACACACTACACACACAACACACACACCACACACACACATCTCTCTAAACCACCCTTCTCCAGTCAGGCTCCACTGAGGCTGTTTCCATAGAATTATCATATAACTCATTCAGGGTTTCGATTTTGGGTGACTAAAACAGGGTCATACATCGCCTGCAGTGTGTGTGTGTGTGTGTGTGTGGGTGTGTGTGTGTGATAAGTTGATCGTGGTGTAGGTCGGTTGTGCTGTGTGTGTGGTGTGTTGTGCCTGTGTGTCGTGTGCATTACTTCTCATCGAAGAAGGAATGTCTCCTGTTCTGTTGTGAAGGAGAGAACCTCTTGTCTGGATGGTAGACAGGAGACGGATTCTTATGAGGCATCTCGAAAGCAGTACCCTATCCCTTCTCTAGCGCACACTTTAGAGCCAGAGCCCTACCCTTTCTACGCACTACTTTAGACCAGAGTCTTTCCCTTTACTAGCGTCCAGACTACTTTCGACGAACGGATGCCACGGCGAAATGGAGTAACATAATTTCTCCAAAACAGACGACAGACAGAGAGGGCTGGCTGCTTCCAAAGAGACCCTAGAGAATTAGGGCGTGACTTGTTTAATCCTCCTGTAGTTGTGGGAGCTAGAGAGTACGCCCTGTCGTTGATAATGAGCTTAGATGTACGGGGTTGTCATGAGGACTTGTGTTAATCCTTCCTCTAGTGTGGGAGCTAGAGAGACAGCCCTGTCCGTTGATAATGAGCTAAGATGTTTACGGGGTTGTCATGAGTGACTTGTGTTAATCCTCCTGTAGTGTGGGAGTAGAGAGACAGCCGGACTGTCGCAGTTGCATTAATGAGCTAATGTTGACGGGGCGTTGTCAGAGGACTTGTGTTAATCCTCCTGTAGTGTTGGGTGGAGTTAGAGAGGACAGCCCTGTCGTTGATAATGAGCTAAGGGATGTTACGGCGGGGTTGTTCTGAGGACTTGTGTTAATCCTCCTGTAAGTGTGGGAGCTAGAGGACAGCCCTGTCCGCTTTGTAATGAGCTAGAGTTACGAGGGTTGTCATGGGACTTTTGTTAATCCCTCCTGTAGTTGGGGAGCTAGAGAGGGACAGCGCCTGTCCGTTTGATTAGATGGGTAGACTCTTAGCAGGTGGAGTTGGTTTCATGAGACTTTAGTGTATAAATCCTCCAGGTGCTAGATGTGGGAGCTCTAGAGAAGACGCGAGCCCATCTGCTCCCGTTCTCTGATAATTGAGTAGACTGTGTTAGCGGCTGGGTTTGTTCATTGAGGATCCTTTCATCACCATTATTGTGAAAGCAAGTTGGATGACCGCAAAGTTTCTCTCTTTCTGTTTTTCAGATTAGGAAATGTGTGGGTGTGGTGTTCAACAACGGTGGAACCTTAAACCCTGTATTAGGTGCACTACTTTAGACCAGGGGCCCTGTATCGTGCATACTTCTAGACCAGGAGACCCTGTATAGTGCACTACTTAGAACCAGAGCCTTATATAGGCATACTTTAGACCAGGGCCCTGATATAGTGACAGCTACCTTTAGACCAGAACCCTGTATAGTGCCACTACTTTAGACCAGAGCCCCTGTTATAGTGGCACTAACTTTAGACCAGAACCCTTATAGTGCACTACTTAGGACCAGACCCCTGTATTAGTGACGTACATTTAGACCAGGGCCCTGTATAGCTGCCACTACTTATTAGACCAGAGCCCTGGTTATAGTTCACTACCATGTTAGACCTAGGGGCCCTTGCTATACTTGCACTACTTTAGACCAGAACCCTGCTATAGTGCACTACTTCTGAGACCGAGCCCTGTATAGGGCGACTACTTTTAGACCAGCACCTGTATAGTGCACTACTTCTAGACCAGGGCCCTTATCTAGTGCGACTCTTTTTAGTACCAGGTGGCCTGTATAGGGTGCAGCTACTTAAGACCAGGGGCCCTGTCTATAGTGTGCACTACTTGTAGACCAGCGGCCCTGGTATGTGCACTACTCTTGACCAGACCCCCATGTATAGGCACTACTTTTCAGACCAGACCCCCTGTATTAGTTGCACTGACTTTAGACCAGGCGGCCCTGTTATAGCTGCACTACTTTAGACCAGAACCCTGGTATAGTTTGCACTACTTTTTACGGACCAGGGACCCTGGTGATTCCACTTACTTATAGACCAGAAGGAACCCCTGTATAGTGCGCACTACTTTAGACCATGGCCCTGTAATAGTGCACTACTTTGACAGCCACCTTGTTAGTCACTACACCTTGCACCAATGGCCCGTGTATAGTGCACTCACTTTAGGGACCAGGGCCTGTTATAGTGCACTACTTTATACCAGAAGGCCCTGTTAGTGCACTACGTTTAGACAGGGCCCTGTTATTGTTGCACTACTTTAGACCAGATGCCCGTATGTGCACTACTTTAAGGACCAGGGCCCTTTAAGTCACTACTTTAACTCAGGGCCCTGTATTAGTTGCACTACTTTAGACCAGAGCCCTGTATTAGTTGCCCACTTTAGACCAGGGCCTTTAGTGCACTACTTTAGACCAGAACCCTGTATAGTGCAGCTACTTGAGACCATGAGCCCATTTAGTGACTACTTTTAGACCAGGGCCCTGTATTGTGCACTACTGTTAGACCAGGGCCCTGTATGTGCACTTACTTTTAGACCAGAGCCCTGTATAGTGCACCTCATTTAGGACCAGGGCCCTCATAACCAACTACACAGGGGCTGATGGAGGGGCTTGGACCCACACAACCATGAGGAGCTAGCTGTCTTCTCTCGCTGTGGGCTGATGAGAACACTGACATCCCTGGACTACCACTGTTGGTCCCTGCAACATAGAGAGTAGAGGAGGGTGTTGATCCCCGTTATATCTACCTGTGGGGAGAGAGGGTCTTGTTGGTCCACTGTCATAGTACTTGTCATTGGACGTGCCCTGTTGGTGAGTTTATGACCTCCCATGATACGCTTTCCCCCTTCTCTCTCTAATCTACAGATTGGACCTTGGAAAGCCCACTGACAGGTATCAATAATAATAGAATGGAGAGGGGGAGGAGGAGAGGAGAGAGAGGAGAGGGGAGGAGGGGAGGGGGAGGAGGAGGAGGAAGGAGAGTAGAGGAATTGAGAGAGAGAGGAGAGGACAGGAGAGGACACGGCGAGGAGGAGGAGAGAGGACAGGAGAGACAGGGCGAGGGGTAGAGGAGAGGACAGGAGGAGGGGGAGAGAAGGAGAGGAGCGAGAGGACAGGAGAGGACAGGCGAGGGGGGGAGGGGAGAGGACAGGAGATGATAAGGAAATACAACTACAGTGGAGGGGAGGAGGAAGAGGAGGAGAGGAGGGATGGAGAATAAGAGAGGGAGGAACGAGGAGTGGGTGGTTGAGACAGAGGACAGTATTGAAGATAGCTCGAACCAGCACGCCACACACCCTAACGCACACACACACACACCCCACACACAACCCACACACACACACACACCCACACACCACACACACCCACAACCCACACACACACCCACGCAACATCACACCACACCACCACACACCCCACACACACACCCATCACCACACACACACTCTCTACAAAAATACCACACCCACACACACAACCACACACACACCACACACCACCCACACACACACCGACACACACCTCACACACACACCCACGCACCCAACTAACACACACACCCACACATCACACACACCCACACACACACCCCCACATCACTCTCACCGACACACACGAAACACACACACACACACACCCCGGCACACACACACCCACTGCACACACATACACTTTCCACACACAGCACACACCCCACGCACACCACACACACATCCACACACACACCCCTACCACAACCTACCCACACACACACCACGCACACACACACACACATCACACACACACATCGCACAACACACACACACACACACACCACCACACACACCCCCGCACACATACACCCCGCACACACCAACACACCCGCACACGACACACACACCCACCAAACACACCACCCACGCCACACACACACACATCCAGCACAACCACACAACACAACACACCCACGCACACACCACACCCACAGCACACACCATGCAAAACACACACCAAGCACACACACACACACCACACACTACACACACCCACTGCTCACCACACACCCACGCACACACACACACACCCACACAAAAATACACACACTGCACACCCAGCAGCACACACACACCCACCACACACACAGCACCGCACACACAACCCACGCACACACAAACACACCCACGCAACACACACACACACACACACACCCACACACACGCAGTAAACATGTCATGTCTCTTAACACGTAAACCTAATCACACCATACATCTGTAACACTTATCGGTGAGCGTAGGCAATACAACAGATCCGCCGGGCGCCTGGGACCCTAACATGGGGGGGGGGTGGAGGCGCAGGGGCGCTCTTGTCCCCTCCCTAATCCCGTTCACCACGTGCGGTGGCCAAGGCTCGTCTCCAACTCCATCATCCAGTTTACTGATGGCACAACGACTGTATTACCAACACGACAAGACACAATATATGATGAGGGATTGGAAGTGATGCAGACAGATGATATATATAGTTATATAAATACATTGATGAAGCTACAATCTATGGTGATTTAAGGATCCACCCCTAAAAGAAGTATATATATTTTTTTTAACATGGAAAGACAGGCTATAGGAGGAGTCAGAGACTGCTAGTTGTGGTTCCAGGACAACCTCTCCCTCAAGTCAGCAAGCGTAAAGGATCTGATGTGGACTAACAGGAAACAGGAACAGGAAACAAAGGGCAGCTGTCGGGAGCTCAACCTTCCTCTGTGAATTACATTGGTCCGATACACACAAACAGGAATCCTACAGTTCGTGACAGCTGCACCGAGAGGCATCTCGACTCTTGGCTAGCATCACCACTGTGGCAACTGCTTGGCATCTGACCAACAAAGTGGTACAGAGGGTAGCCTTATACAGCCCAGTACATTCACGGGGCCAAAGAACTCTATACCTTGCCGGTGTTCAGCAGGAAAGGCACTCAAAATTGTCAAAGATCCAGGCCACCCAAGCCATGACTGTTCTCCTTGCTTCCGCATGGGCACAGCGGTACCGGAGCACCCTCCCCAAAGGGGTTTTAAAATGTTTAGAGTCGCAAAAGGCTCTCAACAGCTTATACCCGCAGGGCCACCAAGTTGTGGAACCCAACAGGATCCTGAGATGCTTCTAACCCTCCAAGCCATTAAGACTGCTAAATAGTAAGGTTAAATAGTGTTAACCAAATAGGCCTACCCAGCACTATCTATATTGACCCTTTTGCACTAACCTTTTTGAGCTCTATTCATATACGCGGGATGCTACTATTATTATCTGTCACTTTATTCCTAATTAGTTATATGTACATATCTACCTCAGATTACGCTTCATACCCTCTGCTTCCATTGACTCAGTAGACCAAACTGTACAGACCTAACCTAACCTGTCTCAGGTTCTTCGAAAGCACAAGTTAACAGATTACCGACCATTTCGAATCCCACCGTACCTTTCTACCGCTATGCAATCTGGTTTCAGAGCTAGCATGGCGTGCACCTTCAGCCACGTCGGTCCTAACGATAATCATAACCCGCCATCGATAAGAGACATTACTGTGCATCCGTATTCATCGACCTGGCCTAGGCTATCAACTCTGTCAAATAACCACAATCTTACGGCAGACTCAACAGCCTTGGTTCTCAAATATTGCCTCGCCTGGTTCACCAACTACTGTCTCTTGATAGAGTTCAGTGTGTCAAATCGGAGAGCCGTTGTCCAGGAAGCCCGCATGGGTGCACAGGGTTCATCCCTTATACATCTCATGATGTCGCTCTTTGCTGCTGGACATCCACCTTCCTACGCAGACGGACAATTCTGTATAACCTCGGCCCTCGTGGACACGAAAACTCCCAGACAGCTTCAATGCCATAAATCTCCGTGCCTCCAACTAAATGCAGTAAAACTAAATGCATGCTCTTTCAACCGATTCGCTGCACCCACACCCGCACCCGCCCATCTAGCATCACTACTCCCTGGACGGTTCTGACTTAGAATATGTGGAAACTACAAATGACTCTAGCTGTCTGTACAACCTCCGACCACTTAGAATAACTCTCCAATCTCAAAATGACAATCTAGAATCGGCTTCCTATTTCGCAACAAAGCCTCCTTCACTCATGCCGCCAAAACATACCCTCTTAAACTGTACTATCCTACCATCCTCGACTTCAGGTGATGTCATTTACAAAATAACCTCCACACTCTAATTCAACAAATGAATGCAGTCTTACAATGCCATCCGTTTGTCACCAAAGCCCCAATATACTACCCTACACTGCGACCTTGTATGCTCTCGTTGGCTGGCACTCGCTTCATATTCGTCGCCAAACCACTGGCTCCAGGTCATCTTGATTAAGTCTTTTGCTTGGTAAGGCACGCCTTATCTCAGCTCATGGGTCACCATAGCAACACCCATCCGAGCACAGAGCTCCAGCAGATATATTTCACTGGTCACCCCAAAGCCAATTCTTCCTTTAGCCGCTCTCTTTCCAGTTCTCTGCTTGCCAATGACTGAACACACGAACAACGAACTGCAAAAATCACTGAAGCTGGAGACTCATATCTCCCTTACTAACTTTAAGCACCAGCTGTCAGAGCAGCTCACAGATCMCTGCACCTGTACATAGCCCATCTGTAAATTAGCCCATCCAACTACCTCGTCCCCATACTGTATTTATTTATTTATCTTGCTCCTTTGCACCCCAGTATCTCTACTTGCACATTCATCTTCTGCACATCCTACCATTCCAGTGTTTAATTTCTATATTGTAATTACTTCGCCACCATGGTCTATTTATTGCCTTACCTCTCTTATCCTACCTCATTTGCACATGCTGTATATAGACTTGTTCTATTGACTGTATGTTTGTTTATTCCATGTGTGTCGCACTGCTTTATCTGGGTCGCAGTTGCAAATGAGAACTTGTTCTCAACTAGCTAGTTAAATAAAAAAAAGTACTGACAGATCCAAATCATCTCCAGCATTTCAATTGAGACAATGACTTACCAAAGCCCAGCTCAGATAAACCATTTTGTTGTTGAGTCGTAATGCTGCAGTCACAATGTAAGTAACCTAATTTATCTCCCGCCTACGGACCAAATGTATACTGTTAGCACTGAGGGGGTTTACTCTAGTAGGAAGTTCATTGTGTGCAGCTAATATAAATAACATGAGCATGTCTACTTCTGCTGAGCTTCCCAGTAAAGCAAACAATCAAACATCCCAGAAATGGAATGGAAGACCAAGAAACAAGGTTTTCCAGACACATAAAAAGCTTATTTCTCATCAATTTTCTGCACAAATGTGTTTACATCCCTGTTAGTGAGCATTTCTTTTTTTGCCAAGATAATCCATCCACCTGACCAGCTGTGGCATATCAAGAAGCTGATTTAAACAGCATGATCATTACACAGGTGCACCTTGTGCTGGGGGACAATAAAAGGCCACTCTAAAATGTGCAGTTTTGTCACACAACACAATGCCACAGATGGTTCAAGTTTTGAGGGAGCGTGCAATTGGGTTGCTGACTGCAGGAATGTCCACCAGAGCTGTTGCCAGTGAATTGAACTTTAATTTCTCTACCATGAGCTGCCTAAAATGTTGTTTTAGAGAATTGGGTAGGCATGAGCTACGGACAACGAAACAATTTGATGGCAATTTGAATGCACAGAGACGAGATCCTGAGGCCCATTGTCGTGCCATTCCTCCACACTTTTTTTAAGGTATCTGTGACCAACAGATGCATATTTATATTTATATTCCCAGTCATGTGAAATCCATAGATAAATAATAACAATAAATGTCATTAAATTGACTGATTTTCTTATATGAAAAATCTTTGAAATTGTTTCATGTTGCATTTATATTTTTGTTCAGTGTACTTAATTTAAGTAAAAATAGGCAGTTTTGGGGCTATTTGTACTTTACTTTACTACTTTACTTTCTGTCAAAAAATGATGCAGAAAAATTTATCCATGCTTTTGTTACTTCTAGGTTAGACTACTGCAATGCTCTACTTTCCGGCTACCCGGATAAAGCACTAAATAAACTTCAGTTAGTGCTAAACACGGCTGCTAGAATCCTGACTAGAACCAAGAAATGTGATCATATTACTCCAGTGCTAGCCTCCCTACACTGGCTTCCTGTTAAGGCAAGGGCTGATTTCAAGGTTTTACTGCCAACCTACAAAGCATTACATGGGCTTGCTCCTACCTATCTTTCCGATTTGGTCCTGCCGTACATACCTACACGTACGCTACGGTCACAAGACGCAGGCCTCCTAACTGTCCCTAGAATTTCTAAGCAAACAGCTGGAGGCAGGGCTTTCTTCTATAGAACTCCATTTTTATGTAATGGTCTGCCTACCCATGTGAGAGACGCAGACTCGGTCTCAACCTTTAACTCTTTACTGAAGACTCATCTCTTCAGGGGGTCATATGATTGAGTGTAGTCTGGCCCAGGAGTGTGAAGGTGAACGGAAAGGCTCTGGAGCAACGAAATGCCCTTGCTGTCTCTGCCTGGCCGGTTCCCCTCTCTCCACTGTGATTCTCTGCCTCTAACCCTATTACAGGGGCTGAGTAACTGGCTTACTGGTGCTCTTTCATGCCGTCCCTAGGAGGGGTGCGTCACTTGAGTGGGTTGAGTCACTGACGTGATCTTCCTGTCTGGGTTGGCGCCCCCCCTTGGTTTGTGCTGTGGTGGAGATCTTTGTGGGCTATACTCAGCCTTGTCTCAGGATTGTAAGTTGGTGGTTGAAGATATCCCTCTAGTGGTGCGGGGGCTGTGCTTTGGCAAAGTGGGTGGGGTTATATCCTTCCTGTTAGGCCCTGTCCGGGGGTATCATCGGATGGGGCCACAGTGTCTTCTGACCCCTCCTGTCTCAGCCTCCAGTATTTATGCTGCAGTAGT
>NC_036860.1:56968869-56974804 GCF_002910315.2 Salvelinus sp. IW2-2015
TAGCTAGCGACCATGGCCTCAGGACTACCCTGGCATTGAGACGTCCTTGCTGGTCCCCGTCCACTCTGGCCATGCTGGCTGCTCCAGTTTCTCAACTGTTTCTGGCCTGCGGCTATGGAACCCTGGACCTGTTCACCGGACGTGTGCTTACCTGTCCCAGACCTGCTGTTTTCAACTCTCTAGAGACCGCAGGAAGCGGTAGAGATACTACTTAATCGATCGGCTATGAAAAGCCAACTGACATTTACTCCTGAGGTGCTGACTTGCTCGCACACCTCGACACCTACTCTGATTATTATTATTTGACCATGCTGTCATTTATGAACATTTGAACATCTTGGGGCCATAATCTCCACCCGGCACAGCCAGAAGAGGACTGCCACCCCTTCATAGCCTGGTTCCTCTCTAGGTTTCTTCCTAGGTTTTGGCCTTTCTAGGGAGTTTTTCCTAGCCACCGTGCTTCTACACCTGTATAGCCACTTTGAGATATCAGCTGATGTAAGAAGGACTATATAATACATTTGATTTGATTTAATTTATAATTTTTGACTACTTTATACATTTACTTCACTACATTCTTTAAGAAAATAATAAAAATGTTACACATTTTATCCGACAACCTAAAAGTACTCTGTTACACGTTAAATGCTTTGCAGGAAAATTGTCAAATTCACACATGTATCAAGAGAAAATCCATGTGGCATCCCTACTGCCTGATCTGGTGGAACTCACTAAAACCACCACACGTTATGTAAATGATAGTTGGCGTTGATGGAGTGTGCCCCTGGCTATCCATAAATATATTAAATTACGGTGCCATCTGGTTTGCTTATGTAGGGATTTGAAAAGATTTATACTTTTACTTAAGTAGTATTTTACTGGGTGACTTTCACTTTTATTTGAGTAACTTTCTATTAAGTATCTGTACTTTTACTCAAGTATGACAATTGGGTACTTTTTTCCCACCACTGGAGCATCACGTGTGTGTTGTGTGTGTTGTGTGGTGTGTGTGTGTGTGTGTGTTGTGTGTTGTGTGTGTGTGTGTGTGTGTGTGTTGTGTGTTGTGTGTGTGTGTGTGTGTGTGTTGTGTGTGTGTGTGTGTGTGTGTGTGTGTGTGTGTGTGTGTGGTGTGTGTGTGTTATACTTATATATATATATATATATATAAGTCCACTCCGTGACTTCTAGCAGCTTGTCAGTGTTGGCTGGTGTTTCCAAGGACCATGGCACTGTGTCTGTCAGGCTGAGCAATAGAGACCCCAGAGGACTCATTCTCCAGTCAGGCGAACCCCGACCAGCACCGTGCTTCACACACTCCACACTCACAAACGTTCTTTCTTTGTGGAGGAGGAGATGGATGGAACCTACAGATGTGTGACATGAACTGTGAACCTAGTTGGACACATATCTATCAGAACTCTCTGTTTCTCTCTCATCTTTCTCTGTATATCTCTAAAATCAAATCAAGTTTTATTAGTCACACGCGCTGAATACAACCTTACAGTGAAATGCTTACTTACGAGCCCCTAACCAACAGTGCAGTTTGTAAGAATAAGAGATAAAAGTAACAAGTAATTAAAGAGCAGCAGTGAAATAACAATAGTGAGACTATATACAGGGGGGGGGTACCGATACAGAGTCAATGTGCAGGGGCCCCGGTTAGTTGAGGTAATATGTACATGTAGGTAGAGTTAATAAAACGACTATGCATAGATGATAACAACAGAGAATAGCAGCGTTATTAAAGGGGGGGGGACAACGCAAATAGTCTGGGTAGCCATTTGATTAGGTGTTCAGGAGTCTTATGGCTTGGTGGGGTAGCCGAGAGAACAGTCTATGACTAGGGTGGCTGGAGTCTTTGACAATTTTTAGAGCCTTCCTCTGACACCGCCTGGTATAGAGGTCCCGGACTACCCTCTGCAGTGCCTTGATGTCGGAGCCTGAGCAGTTGCCATACCAGGCAGCGATGCAACCAGTCAGGATGCTCTCGATGGTGCAGCTGTAAAACCTTTTGAGGATCTGAGGACCCTTGCCAAATATTTTCAGTCTCCTGAGGGGGAATAGGTTTTGTCGTGCCCTCTTCACGACTGTCTTGGTGTGCTTGGACCACGATAGTTTGTTGGTGACGTGGACATCAAGGAACTTGAAGCTCTCAATCTGCTCCACTGCAGCCCCGTCGATGAGAATGGTGGTGTGTTCGTCCTCCTTTTCCTGTAGTTTCCTGTAGTCCACAATCATCTCCTTTGTCTTGGTCACGTTGAGGTAGAGATTGTTGTCCTGGCACCAAACGGCCAGGTCTCTGACCTCCTCCCTATAGGCTGTCTCATCGTTGTCGGTGATCAGGCCTACCACTGTTGTGTTATCGGCAAACTTAATGATGGTGTTGGAGTCGTGTTTGGCCACGCAGTCATGGGTGAACAGGGAGTACAGGAGGGGACTGAGCACGCACCCCTGAGGGGCCCCCGTGTTGAGGATCAGCGTGGCGGATGTGTTGTTCCCTACCCTTACCACCTGGGGGCAACACGTCAGGAAGTCCAGGATCCAGTTGCAGAGGAAGGTGTTTAGTCCCAGGGTCCTTAGCTTAGTGATGAGCTTTGAGGGCACTATGGTGTTGAACGCTGAGCTGTAGTCAATGAACAGCATTCTCACATAGGTGTTCCTTTTGTCCAGTTGATAAAGGGAAGTGTACGATTGAGATTGTGTCATCTGAGGATCTGTTGGGGCGGTATGTGAATTGGAGTGGGTCTAGGGTGGCCGGGAGGATGCTGTTGATGTGAGCCATGACCAGCCTTTCAAAGCACTTCATGGCTACAGATGTGAGTGCTACGTGTCGGTAGTCATTTAGGCAGGTTACCTTAGTGTTCTTGGGCACAGGGACTATGGTGGTCTGCTTGAAACATGTTGGTATTACAGACAGGGAGAGGTTGAAAATGTTAGTGAAGACACTTGCCAGTTGGTCAGCGCATACTCACAGTACACGTCCTGGTGATCCGTCTGGCCCTGCGGCCTTGTGAATGTTGACCTGTTTAACTTCTCTAGGAGAGGGGGCAGCATTTTCACTTTTGGATAAATAGCGTGCCCAATTTCAACTTCCTTCTACTCATCCCCAGAATATAAGATATGCATATTATTAGTAGATTTGGATAGAAAACACTCTGAAGTTTCTAAAACGGTTTGAATCATGTCTGTGAGTATAACAGAACTTATGTAGCAGGCAAAACGAGTGTAGCTTTAATTTGGTATCTTACATGTGTGATTTAATGAAAGTTTGATTTTATATCATTTTTTGGAATTTGGCGCTCTACATTTTCCCTGGCTATTGGCCAAGTCCCACATATCCCAGAGAGGTTTTAAAGGTCTTACTCACATTGGCTGCAGAGAGTGTGATCACGCAGTTTTCTGGAACAGCTGGTGCTCTCATGCATGTTTCAGTGTTGCTTGCACCGAAGCAAGCATAGAAGTAGTTTAGCTCGTCTTGTAGGCTCGTGTCACTGGGCAGCTCGCGGCTGTGCTTCCCTTTGAAGTCTGTAATGGTTTGCAAGCCCTGCAACATCCGACGAGCGTCAGAGCCGGTGTAGTACGATTCGATCTTAGTCTGAATTGACGCATTGCCTGTTTGATGGTTCATTGGAGGGCATAGCGGGATTTCTTATAAGCTTCCGGGTTAGAGTCCCGCTCCTTGAAAGCAGCAGCTCTAGTCTTTAGCTAGGTGGTCCCAGTAACACACGGTCCCTGCAACCCCCATCTCACACGCTGCAATCCTCATCTCACACACTCTTACACACCATCATGTACACGCACACCTCCTCTCCTCTCCTCCCCTTCTCCTCCCTCCTCTCCTCGCCTCCTCTGCTCCCTCCTCTCCTCTCCTCCCTCCTCTCCTCCTCTCCTCTCTCTCCTCCCTCCTTCTCCTCCTCCCGCCTCTCCGTCTCCCCGGCTGCTCCTCCCCAATTATCATTCTATCAGTAACTAGCATGATACGCAATCTTTGATCTCGTATGACAATCCTCCTCCCCTTCCTCTCCTTCCCGACGCAACTCTGCGCTCTCCCTCTCCTCCTCTCCTCTCACTCTCCTCTCTCCTCCCTCTATCCTCTCTCTCCTCTCCTCCCCCTCCTCTCTCCCCTGTCCTGCCCTCCTCCCTTCCTCCTCCTCTCCTTCCCCTCCCCCCTTCCTCTCCTCTCCTCCCTTCCTCCTCCCCTCTCCTCCCTCCTCTCCCCACCCCCCCCTCTCCCCTCTCCTCCCTCTCCTCTCCTCTCCCCCTCTCCTCTCTTCCTCTAGAGACCTCCATCCAGCTAAACTCAGTAGGCTCTCCAGGCTTCTGCTCATACCTTGAGGGCTGAGATCAACAAGCTGGTCTGGTCTGATGCTTAGCTAGTTAAATTGTTTTTATTAATTGAATCGATCATTGAAAATGTGTCGTTGTTTGTGTCTATGTTTTTATGATTTTTCCATTCATTTATCTGAAGTGACTGGATTGGGAAGTGACTTGTTTTACACCCAGGTAATTGTTGTTGCTGTATGACTGCTAATAACTCAACATGCTCCATATTTTCTTGACAACACACATTTGTCTTCCTGTGTTTTTTTTCTTTAAAATTTCCTTCCCAAAGCTACAAACAGTTAGCAGATAACAAGGCTTTTGCCTAGTAATACATTCAGATCTCTCTCTCTCTGCTTTGTCTCTGTGTCTCTGTTTGTCTCTCTCTCTCTCTCTCTCTTGTCTCTCTGTTCTGTCTGTCTGTCTGTCTGTCTGTCTGTCTGTCTGTCTGTCTGTCTGTGCTGTCTGTCTGTCTGTCTGTCTGTCTGTCTGTCTGTCTGTCTGTTCTGTCTGTCTGTCTGTCTGTCTGTCTGTCTGAGTCTGTCTCTCTCTCTGTCTCTCTCTTCCTCTCTCTCTCTCTCTCTCTCTCCCTCTCTCTCTCTCCTCTCTCTCTCTCTCTCTCTTCTCTCTCTCTCTCTCTCTCTCCTCTCTCTCTCTCTCTCTCCTCTCTCTCTCTCTCTCTCTCTCTTCTCTCTCTCAGGGCCGTAGGCCTAATTCATGGAAAAAAGGCAACTAAAACCATAAGGGTACCACGACTGTTGACAGTAAAATAACTGTGTGGGTCTCTTAAAACAAGATGTCTAGGCTGCATTCTCAGACACGATTGAGGAGTGGTTTTGCAGGTATCCCCTCCCAATGGTGTAGTCCACATAGGCTATGTCACTGTGTCTGTGTGGTATGAGGAGCGGTTTCGTGATGGTAACAGGAGTGATGGTCAGAGCGGAGGCTTCACAGGGTGTTCGATGGAAGCCGTATCTTCTCCCTCTCACACACACACACACACACACACACACACACACACACACACACACACACACACACACACAACACACACACACACACCACAAAACACACACACACACCACACAACCACGACACAACCACACCACCACACACTCTGTGTCCATGCCTCTGTCACCCGTCCAGAGAGCTGCTCAGAGATTGCAGATCAACCAGTCATGTTGTAAAAAGCAGCTGTGGTGGAAAAGGCTTTTTTTAATATGTCCCCTTAGAAATGGTTTTCCTACTGTTCTGTGTTATTCAGAGTGCGGAGAGCCGCCTATCCTGTCATGTGTGATTGGTGCTGTCTCCAACTATGACCCAATCAGATCATACTGGCAGTGGTTAGAGGCGGGGCAACCCTGCGAGAGACAATGGGATGGGAACCGTTCCAGAATGCAGGACCGGAATCAGAGATAGTTACTAGTAGCATGTTAAAACAACAATACCAACCCAATCAGACAGACACGATTAGCACACACCAGACAGACAAAGACTTTACCATACACAGTCAGAACAGACAGGCACATTACATAGACAGTCAGACAACACATTTACATACACAATCAGACCAGAGCACTATTACATACAAGTGCAGACAGACAGACACATTACA
>NC_036860.1:56975378-56979372 GCF_002910315.2 Salvelinus sp. IW2-2015
CGCCGGACAGGCGGGGGAGACTCCGCAGCGCCGGAGTAAAGGACGACTCCGGCAGCGCGGAGTGAAAGGTACGGCCCTCAGCACGGGTCAGCTCCATTAAAGTGCTCTGTGTTGGCCCTCGGGTCGTACAGCACGGGTCAGCTCCATTTAAAGTGCTCTGTGTTGGCCCTCGGCCGTACAGCCAGGGTCAGCTCCATTAAAGTGCTCTGTGTTGGCCCTCGGGCCGTAAAGCACGGGTCAGCTTGGCAAGACGCTGCAGGTTCTGGCATGTCTCAAATGGCACCATATTACCTAGATAGTGCGCTGCCTTTGACCAGATCCTCAAGGGGATAAGGTACCATGTGGGATGTGGACTGTGTTTCTGGAGGGGCTGAGACACAGACCATGGTGTTGGAGATGATCGACAACCTGAATTACAACCTGATCTTACAACCTGAACTACAACCTGACTACAACCTGAACTACAACCTGAACTACAACCTGAAGTACACGTGTTTCAGCTCTATATCTACCTCTCTCTCTCTCTCTCCCATCTCTCTCTCTCCCCCCATCTCTCTCTCCCCATCTCTCTCTCTCTCCCCATATCTCTCTCTCCCATCTTCTCTCTCTCTCCCATTTCTCTCTCTCCACATCTTTCCTCTCTCCCCATCTCTCTCTCTTTCCCCATATCTCTCTCTCTCCCACATATCTCTCTCTCTCCCACATATCTCCATCTCTCCCCCATCTCTTCTCTCTCCCCCTCTCACTGTCTCTCTCTCCCCAATCTTCTCTCTCTCCCCCATCTCACTGCTCTCTCTCCCCCACTTCTCCTCACTCCCATCTCTCTCTCTACCCATCCTTCTCGCTCTCTCTCTCTCCCCCATCTCTCTCTCTGTCTCTCCCATCTCTCTCTCCCCATCTCTCCCCCCTCTCTCTCTCCATCTCTCTCTCTCCCCTTCTCTCTCTCTCTCTCCCATCTCTCGCTCTCTCTCTCTCTCTCCATCTCTTCTCTCCCCATCTCTCTCTCTCCCCCATCTCTCTCTCTCTCTCTCTCTCTCTCTCTCTCTCTCTCTCTCTCTCTCTCTCTCTCTTCTTTCAATTCCAATTGAATTCAATTGAAGAGCTTTATTGACATGGGAAACATATGTTAACATTGCCAAAGCAAGTGAACTAGATAATAAACAAAAGTGAAATAAACAAAACAAAAAAACAGTAAACATTACACTCACAGAAGATTCAAAAGAATAAAGACATTTCAAATGTCATATTATGTATATATACAGTGTTGTAACGCATGTGCAAAATAGTTATTAAAGTACAAATGGAAAAATAAATAAACATAAATATGGGTTGTATTTACAATGGTGTTTGTTCTTCACTGGTTGCCCTTTTCTTGTGGCAACAGGTCACAAATCTTGCTGCTGTGATGCCACACTGTGGTATTTCACCCAGTAGATATGGGAGTTTATCAAGATTGGGTTTGTTTTCTAATTATTTGCTGGGTCTGTATAATCTGAGGGAAATATGTCTCCAATATGGTCATACAGTTTCCGCATCATGTTGTGGGCAGTGTGCACATAGCCTGTCTTCTCTTGAGAGCCAGGTCTGCCTACGGCAGCCTTTCTCAATAGCAAGGCAATGCTCACTGAGTCTGTACATAGCCAAGGATTTCCTTAATTTTGGGTCAGTCACAGTGGTTAGGTATTCTGCCACTGTGTACTCTCTGTTTAGGGCCAAACAGAATTCTAGTTTGCTCTGTTTCTTTGTAAAAAAAAAAAAAAATGTGTCAAGTAATTATCTTTTTGTTTTCGCATAATTTGGTTGGGTCTAATTTTGTTGCTATCCTGGGGCTCTGTGGGGTCTGTTTGTGAACAGAGCCCCAGGACCAGCTTGCTTAGGGGACTCTTCTCCAGRTTCATCTCTCTGTAGGTGATGGCTTTGGTATGGAAGGTTTGGGAATCACTTTCTTTTAGGTGGTTGTAGAATTGAACGTCTCTTTTCTGGTTTTTGATAATTACCGGGTATCGGCCTAATTCTGCTCTGCATGCATTATTTGGTGTTCTACGTTGTAAACGGAGGATATTTTTGCAGAATTCTGCAAGCAGAGTCTCAATTTGGTGTCCCATTTTGTGAATTCTTGGTTTGTGAGCGGACCCCAGACCTCACAACCATAAAGGGTAATGGGTTCTATAACTGATTACAGTATTTTTAGCCAGACATCCTAATTGGTATGTCAACTTTTATGTTCCTTTTGATGGCACTGAAAGCCCTTCTGCTGAAGATTGTTCTAGTGCCCTCGCCAATTCGTTGATATATATGTTGAAGAGGGTGGGGCTTAAGCTACATCCCTGTCTCACCCCACGGCTCTGTGGAAAGAAATGTGTTTTTTTCCTATTTTAACTGCACACTGGTTGTTTGTGTACATGGATTTTATAATGTCATATATTTTYCCCCAACACCACTTTCCATGGATTTGTATTGCAGACTCTCATGCCAAATTGAGTCAAAAGCTTTTTTGAAATCAACAAAGCATGAGAAGACTTTGCCTTTGTTTTGGTTTGTTTGTTTGTCAATTAGGCTGTGCAGGGTGAATACGTGGTCTATTTTATGGTAATTTGGTAAAAAGCCTATTTGACATTTGCTCAGTACATTTTTTTTACTGAGGAAATGTACGAGTCTGCTGTTAATGATAATGCAGAGGATTTTCCCAAGGTTGCTGTTGATGCATATCCCACAGTAATTATTGGGGTCAAATATGTCTCCACTTTTGTGGATTGGGGTTTTCAGTCCTTGGTTCCAAATATTGAGAAAGATGCCAGAGCTAAGGATGATGTTAAAGAGTTTAGCCAATTGGAATTTGTGGTCTGTATATTTTACAATTTCATTAACTTGTTATGGCTGGGGGCAGTATTGAGTAGCTTGGATGAATAAGGTGCCCAGAGTAAACTGCCTGCTACTCAGGCCCAGAAGCTAAGATATGCATATATTTGGATAGAAAACACTCTGAAGTTTCTAAAACTGTTTGAATGATGTCTGTGATTTTAACAGAACTCATATGGCAGACAAAAACCCGAGAAAAAATCCAACCAGGAAGTGGGAAATCTGAGGTTTGTAGGTTTTCAAGTCTTTGCCTATCCAATATAGAGTGTCTATGGGGTCATWKTGYACTTCCTAAGGCTTCCACTAGATGTCAACCRTCTKTAGAACCTKGTTTCAGGCTTCTACTGTGAAGGGGGAGCGAATAAGAGCTGATTGAGTAAGAGGTCTGGCAGAATGCCATGAGCTCAGTCAGGCGTGCGCCCGTGAGAGTTAGCTGCGTTCCTTTTCCTTTCTAAAGACAAAGGAATTCTCCGGTTGAAACAATATTGAAGATTTATGTTTTGACACTACAGGGGGTGCTGTTTCAACTTGGACATTTATCGTTCCCAAATTAAACTGCCTCATACTCAATTCTTGCTCGTACAATATGCATATTATTATTACTATTGGATAGAAAACAATCTCTAGTTTCTAAAACCGTTTGAATTATGTCTGTGGGTGAACCAGAACTCTTTCTGCAACGAAATCCATGACAGGAACTGCGAAGGTCTGAAAACGAGGCTCTGTTCTCAGATCAGTTTAAAGCTCTGTATGTATCCTATGGGTCGACATGAACTGCACCCGCCTTCCCCTGGATGTCAGTAACCAATGAGAAGTGGAATGGAGTGTCTACGTAGTTCTCAGAGCTTATAAAAGGCCAAGGAACGAAGTGAGCTCTCTTTTCGTCGTTCGTCATTGCGCAAAGCAAGACCTCAAGATGGCATTTTGAAACGCTCAGTTATCGGCCTTAGCTTATCCGTCTGTAATTTAATTCGATATAGGTGTTAGAAACATCATAACGAAGATTTTAAACCGGGTTATATCAGTTTATGCGAGATAATTGCTATTTTCGGAATTTCCTTAGTATTGCGTTTGGGGATTTGGGCATGTTGTGGCCACAAGCTATTGTTAGCGTTTAAAACTCTTCAGCTCCTTA